>NW_010199847.1:184068-196926 GCF_000695765.1 Mesitornis unicolor
GCAGGAATCTTAGCAGAAACTGCCAATAACTCCCAGGTTCAAGACTAGAGCTGAGTGAATAAATCATAACAAATAATGGGTTTGTCAAATTTCGACCTTTTTTTCTCCTATTTGCAAGCAGACTGCAAAACCTCTCAAATATCTTTGAAATTACATGCCCATTTCTTCCTCCTAGTTAGTATTTTTTTAAGGCCAGTTAGCACACAATTTACTGTAACGTACACATTTTCACATTTGTTCTGTGTTAATTAGGCAAGGAAGTCACACAGCATATTTTTTGACTCCCTGGGGGTCAGGTTTAATCACCATATAGTAAAATTCCTAATTTCACATATGATGGAAGATTCCACCGCTTGACGCTCTCGTTGTGAAAAGCAGCGTTGGCTCTTCAAATTACTCACATGAAGGTCAATTAAAAACAACATTTCTTGAAAGTCAAGCTGAAAAGGCTGCCAGTTACAGCTGAATTGAGGCCCTACTCTTATGGGCAAGTATTTGTACATATTTGTCCTGTGTACAACTCCATCCATCACAGCAGAGGTCTGCATGGTTTTTACCCCTCACCAATATCCCAATCAAGTCTCTCCGAACTTGGCTTGGGTTGAGGATCACTGAAACGCAATCCAACAGCGACTCTGCTCAGAGTCAGACAGGGCCCAGACACCAGATTTTAATGCAACGTGTTGGATTCAGGGAATATTTTATGCAATCAACAATGGTATGATAGGAATCACGCTGCCTCCACAGAATAGCAAGGAATGAAAACCAAGGAGCCGAGAACAGCTTTAAAGAAAAAGAGATTTTGGGCATTCTAGGTTGTGAATCTCACAAAGTCCAGCACCACTTGGGAGACAGAGCCACTCGCTTGGTGTCACAACGGTGAGACAGGATTTGCGTTAGGTGGAATGTGGCTACAGTGCCTCGTGAGCCCACAGAAGTGCAGAAACGCTAATAACCGAAAAACCAACAATAAAAAAATGTCAAACACGTTCAGCCCTGGAAAAAATTTAACAGAAGACTAATTTGGACTCAGTGTAAATTTGCCAGTTTTTCTGAAGGTTTTTTATCTGTCCTTCCTCCTCCTATTTAAAAAGGATGAGTGATTAAAAGTCTGTGTGCTGCCTTTACTGTCTCATTCCATACTAGTAATAATCCCTGTTTTAAGGGTCCTTTATAACTACCACCTTCATACTCATGATAGCAGACAACTACGCTAACTTGAGGAGCAATCAGAACACCAGTCCTACATTGCCTTTACTAGTGGATAAGAGACTCTTCTACTGCTGGTTCCCCAGTTGTCCCATATGTCAAATACACACTGTGTTAATTTACATCAATAAAACAGCTTCATGTCAATTTGAAAGATACCATTTAATCCAGAAAAGTTTACAGAACAGTTAAAGAGTGCAGCAAATGGCAATCAAGACTAAACACATACTTGATGAGTTTATGAAGGTATCAGTAATTTTATAAGGTAATTTGCAGTCAGTGTCTATAAATTGCTATTTAAAGCTGGCATACCATTCTTTTTTGTCGTGCAAAGAGCTGTGTTTGCTAACAACACTAATGCCTGTTTGCCTGGAATTTGGTTACTTTATCCTTCAAGTTTCCCTCATGAACTATCATATTTCCAGGAAAGTTACATATTCTTTATAATTTTTCACCACATTCTTGAAATACGTTCTTGGGGGTGGGACAATCTCTATTCTACAACATTGTGGTGAGAGCAGAAAGACACAGTAGATGACATAAGCAATGAGGTACACACTCCCTCTTCAATTAAACCATGTAAATGCTGATTAACTCAGTGTGTCTATTTAAATTTGGACTGTATGAAGTAATTCTAGGTGTTTGGGATGGACTGTCTGGCTGAAATCTGTGCTCAGACACGAAGAGGAGAACAACCACCAGAACTCACCTACATGGTGCCTCATTGCCTCTTCTAAACCATGCCCCTGCGATTTGAGGCATACGTGAGGATGGACAAGGCTTATGTGAGCAGCCCCAGTGGGTCCTACAGGACGACTCTGGGGCCAGGCCCTTTACCCTTCACTTCCGCAGGGCCACATCCCGACGCAGGAAAGCAACGGCACAGGCGAAGGAGGCAGGTTCCTAAACCAGCAGACTGATGGGGGCAGCAAAATCACAGCCTAAAGCAAAAGATACTGAGAGGAGGAAGGACCTCCTGGGTCTCAGCAAGTGCCCACAGCACCATGCCCAGCTGGCCCCACACCACTGGGGTGGCCGAGGGTCTCCCCTATTTGCCCTTGGCAGGAATGAGCTCCCAGCACCCTCCTCAGACCCTCTTGGCATTGCCCCTGTGTCAAAAGCCCTGCTTGGAGCCCCCTGCCCCTCTTGCACAGGTTTAAAACCCCAACAAGAACACAAAAACTCTTTGACTCGCTTTCTCCTCTCACTTAAGGAGACTAAAATGATGCCTATTTTAAAAAGCTTGTTTGCTCAGAAATTTAGGACTCTCAGATGAAACCAGGATATTGAAATCTAGACCTGCAGAACACTGGTTTTATTGCTTCTGCACTGTTTGCCCAATGAGGAATTTCTGAGGGGCTGTGAGGAGGGACTATCAAATGTTGTTCTTGAAAAAAAACAGGTAAAACCCAGGAGAGTGCATCAGGAGATCCCCTGATTTTCCAGAACGCAAGATGTGTTACATGCTTCCCAAACCATCTCGCCCAAATGTTATATGCCCTCCACTGTTTCTGGAGTTGGGTCAAATGCTGAGGGAAGAGAATTGGACTTGGCTGGGAAGAAAAAGGGAACAAGACAAGCAGTCAACTGACCAGAAAGGGAAATACTCCCAGTGATTTGCACATACTGGTAGTTGGTTTAGGACACACAGGAGAAGGACAGCACAGGGCTATTGCTTTACTCACCCCTGAGCATTTTCAGGCTGCCTTGCTGCAGTCCCTAACTCAAGAGCTGTATCCATACATGGCAGGACCCACAAGCCCACCCTGACATCTCCTCGAGTCACCTCAAATTCACCTCCAGGATGCACAGGAGTCCTCAGGCTCTCAAAACAGCCAGGACCAAATTGGGAGGGTGACAGGGGAGAAAAGACTACTTCACTGAACCAAGGACTTGTCGGACAGACAACCAACTCTAAGACAGAAAAGACAGGGGCTTGCTTATTACACAGGAGTCCCCTGCCTTTGTAAACACACAGTACATTATCAGATACGTCCCACCCAAAGAGGCATGAATCCACAGCACAAAACACACCACTGCAGTTGCTGTTAATTAGTCACTGCTCCATTGGCAAGTCTCAGCTGTGAGGTCAAGGACTGGCTGGGCTCTGGAGCCTAAACTGTCCTCTCCGACATACTAATGTTTTCCCCACAAGATAAGTAATGTGCATGGGTGCACAGAGGGGAGGGAGGGCTGCTTTGGAAGTGCACATGGGGCCTCTGCTAGCTGGGTACCTGTTCAGAAGATACATGGGAGGTCATCAGTCTTCCAGTGCTCTGCTCTGACATCTTCCTCATCACTTTTAAAACATTAAAGAGAGAGAGGTCATTATCAGCCATCCTGAAGGAGGAGCACAACAGAAGCAGTGGGGGGTCCCAGACCCAAGCGCCAGGGTGGGCTCTCTTGGACAAGGTGGCATTGGCCTCTGGAGGAAAAGTGAGTTCAGGAGGAGGGGATGGAAAAGAGGGCTCTGCTTGCTGCTTTCTCAGCTCCCCCAGAATGTAGCCAGCACATTGTGGTATTGTATCAGAGGAGCCACACAAGCTGCTCGGAAAGCCAGAAAGGAAGCCTGGTGCTGGCACGTAAGTATGCATGGGGAGAGGCAAGGAGCAGGACTCAGACAGACAGATGGAAATACATGGCTCAGGAGTAATCTGGAAAATTCAAACGTCTTGGTATTCACAGGCATCATCTACAAGAAAGTTTAACATACCCAAATGTTTTTCCTAAACTAAATTTCTGCTCCAATGCCAGTACTAACAGGATTAACAAGAGAAACCTGTCGTGTCTTGCTATTGAAGAAGATAATCAAGCAAATGATAAACAAATTGATCACAAGAAAGACACCGTGTGTCATTCTGCAGCAAGAAAGCCAAAAGACAGAATTCAGAGGAAAAGCTTCTCTCTGCATTTGAGAGCTATTCCCAGTGAAAAGGGATTTCCCCTTTCTGCTTTCATTTGAATGGCATTTGGAAAACACAGCTGCAGAGCCCCATGCACACAAGGTACGGAGCCAAGTGGGGAACCCTCCCAGCCAGGCCGGCACAGCCTTCAGCAGCAGACCTGAATTTTGCAGTTTGTCCTGTCTTCACAGCACACAGGGCCTGAGTCAGGTCCTTGACTCAAATGCTCCCAAGCCTCCACAGGGTACTGGATCCTCATCCAGATGAGAGTCTTTGAGACCACCCATAAATCAGCAGTGAAAGGCTCACTTCTGCCCCAAGCTGATGCTCCTGTGGCTATGCCAGTCCAAACGCAACACACTCAGCATCAGAACCACCCTCTGAGGTTTATACCTTAAACGTGAAGTTCAGAGCAAGGCAGGCAGGATCTGGAACTGCAAAGCAAGGTCATTACCTGCCTGCCTGGAAGAGACAATGCATCTGGTCTTTTCAGTCATGTGCTTCGCTTCAGAATTTTAAAAATCTCGTAACTTTAGCTGTCATCCCCTTGCACCTGAAGCAAGCACTTCAGAGTCCTCCCTTCCTGATCCCAGCCATGCTGTCAAGCTTCCCTGTCTTCATACCAGCCTTGCACCCCGGCTCCTTCATCTTCCTGTGTCCCCCCCAATACTCTGCCCCCCAGAATCCAATGATATTAATTGATTTGTCAAAAGAAAGTTCAGGCAAGGATGTATTAAATCAAAACATTCCACTCATACCTCCCAAGCTCCTCAGTGCAACCCAGATTCCTCAAATACGGTAAAAAAACAAAACAAGACAAAACAAAACGGAGAAGGAAAGAACAGAACGAGTGGAACTAGAAACCAGACAGAAGAAAAGCAGAAGGAAAAAGAAAGCCAACAACAAAACACAAATAAATTGGAGGACAGCCCTCACTAAAAGCTGCAGGTTGGGTGTTTTTTTTTGTTAAGAACTTGGCATCGGTGGCTTTCTGTGATATGTCACCGCGTGAAGTAAATACAAAATAGCAAGCATTATAGGAAACGATTGCCATATGTGAGGGTGGTGGCAGCCTGTGCTTTCCCCGCCACCCCCTATTGCTTTCGTCTGCACTGAAGCTGAGTTTAAACTAGTGAAATCCATCTCTATCTGTCTTAATGTATAAATACATTTTCAGCCAAGACCCACCACTGGCTGCAGTTGTATGGCAACTCTCAATCGAAATGTCTAAGCAGGGTTTTGACTTTATCCCCAGCTCACTGCTAATGCATTTAACAGGATTTTCAAAAATTCCCTTAGCTCTTTGAGGTGATACCCGGTTCCCCAGTGATATGTAGCAGACCTCTCTGATGCAGTACAGCTCGCCATTGAGTGTCAAACCCTGTTTGCCCACTAGCATAGGAAAACAGAAAACATCATATGGACAGCAATAAAAGCTGCAGAGAACTGGATCTAAGAAAACCATAACCTTGTTTGTATTGGAGGATATTTCACGTATCCTAGTTTTAAAACTGCTTAGCATTGCACGAGTACATCTGTGCACGGAATTGGACACACTAAATGGACTGGACTGTTGAAATGGCAGCTCAAATACACAGCTAAGGCAGGTAATTAAACCGATGAGTACGTGAATGACCTGGTTAAAAATCTCAAGAAAATAGAAAATTCCTCAGGAGGCAAAGACTGGAATTGAAATATCAAAATTTATCCTGTAGCAAAAAATAGCCTCCTTTCATTCCTTTGCCACCAATGCTTTAAAAAAAGAACGAAGAAAAAGAGAAGTGCATCAAATGAAAACCCAAATAATACATGAAAACATTCTCTAAAACTAAATAGGCATAGACGCACAAAGCCCTGTATATATTCACTACTATTTTTAGAAAACATTTAAACCTACAGACTTCAAAATTAATTCTGTAAAGTACATTTCTATAGCGCAATACAAATCTCATTAAATTCCACAGTTCACAATATTTATACAAGAAGGCACCCTTTGCTATTAAATGCTATAGGACCTGCCCAGAAAGGTTAGCAACTCTTTCTAGGATACTAAAATCGTTTCGGTTCAGATCACCACTAAAAAAAGCCTGGACTGATTTTAATTAGATCAGACTTGGGTTGTTGTCAGAATAGTTTACGGAACAGTTATTATGAAAAATAGGGGGGCTTTTTGTTAACAAATGAAATCAACTTTGTTAGAAGTATTCACAATATTTCAGTCCTTAAAACATCATGTGCTCCAAAACAGTGCATGCTTTGTGACAAATAAACTATTGCCAACTTTTAATAGGAAAAGCTGTACATGGAGTTTACAGCAATTACTTCATGGGGACTGTGGGCAGCTTTCTCACTAAAGGTGGGTAGAGTGATGATGGTTGGGGCAAATCAAGCAAAATCAAGAGCTATATAGGTACGTTGGTGCCTACCTTTCCAAATATCTCAGTGCATGTGAAGGATTGCAGTGATAGGTGTTCTTTTTCCAACCTTGTCCAGCCAAGGTTATCAAATTTAACTGATCCTTTCTGATTGTCTTCTGTGACATTATTTTTCTAAGAACATCATGAGCCTTCACTCCTCAAAATCTCACCTAGAATCCATGTGAACGTGGTAGGAGGTAGCAGAGGGACCAGGGCAGAGGTGCAGACGCACACATGTGCTTACATTTCTTACACAAGTTCAAGCCTCCATCCCTCTCTATGTCTAGCATCTTTTGCCAACACTAAATTCACCAAGACTGCCATCAGAAAAATGCAATTGAAAAATGAGAAAGATTATCAGGCTCAAGAACCAGTACTTTAAACCGCATCCTATATTGGGTTTTTGTTTCCTCGTTCCACTAACTTACTTTTAATAAGGCTGATTGTAACAATGGTATGAAATTAAGAGAGGGAGAGGGGAAAAAGGAAAAAAAAGAAAAGGAAGAAAAACAGTCTCTGTTTGTTTAGATTGGGTCACATTGTGAATTTAGGTTTCATTTTTCTCTTAATTTTGTGCAAAGACTGGCCTTAAGAAGAAACACATTTCTGGAATTGGGAACCTACAGCATGGTACAGCTTTCAAGACATCATGCCAAAGTGTCTCTTTAATTATTTTTTAGATGAATTTTCCTTGTTCTGAGCTAATGGGTAACAGACCATGTCACAAAAATATTCCACATCCCCATTTATTCAGCAGAGGAGAGCTTTTTCTAAGTGTTTTCAAGGGGTTTAGAAACTATAACCAGACAGCTCTCAGAACCGATGCCTACAGGCTGTAGGCATCTAGTTCAGGTTCACTGGAGCCACATTCAGCCAAGGACTTCCAGTTTCAGCTGCAATTTAAGGTTAAACCCAGGATGCTCATGAGGCAAAAGACCTATTTGCTTTCCTCTGTTCCCTCACTGCATTCACATGCCAGAGTAAAACCCTAAGAGGGCTCTCAGAAACTACAGGTAGAGCTTCAACAGCCCTTTAAAATATACAAAATAAACCTGCATTAGCAATTAAGTTGTTTTTGATGTTTAAGATTACTGGATGAATGAAATAAACAGATAACTCTGAAGTCTTCCAGTTCCTGAAGGGGTTCTACAGGAAAGCTGGGGAAGGACTTTTTACAAGGGCAGGTAGTGATAGAACAAGGGGGAATGGTTTTAAACGGGAAGAAGGAATATTTAGACTGGATATTGAGAAGAAATTATTCATTGTGAGGGTGGTGAGACACTGGCACAGGTTGCCCAGGGAAGCCAGGGATGCCCCTTCCCTGGAAGTGTTCAAGGCCAAGTTGGACAGGGCCTTGGGTGACCTGGTCTGGTGGGAGGTCTGGATGAGCTTTAAGGTCCTTTCCAACCCAAAACATTCTATGATTCTATGATCTTCAGCCAAAAAAGCCATAAGAAAGCCTGGAGCAGGCCGTTTCGACTGTAAAAGGTGCTGAGGTCCATGGCAGAAGTCACTGTGGGAAGCTGGCTGAGAAGCCTGGTTCTGGGAAGCTCTCAGCCCCTCCAGGTTCAGCCTCACTCTTCAGGAGACACTGCCAGAACAGTGCATTGACTTGGGGCACCTCAAGCAAGAGAGAGAGCTGCAATCCATGTAGGATGTTGGTGTCGGAGAGAGGGCAGCCACCCAATGTCCCGCTGGCTCAACTCTGGGGAACCAGGTGAGATCCTCTTTCTGAAGGAAATCACACGTTTCTCTAACATAAGTAAGTCCTTCCCAAAAGGACCACTGAAGCCAGCATGCTTTTTGTTCTCAGTAATCGCTTTACCAATATTTCAAAGGCATTATGTAACTGAAACAGTGTAAAGTTATTGCTACCGACATTGTCAATAAATCATTAACATTTCTTAACAGGAACAGCACAACTGTTCATGTCATGGCTGTCTCATTCACTTTCAAATCAAAGCTTTCAAATTAAATATTCATTTAATATTAAAATATTAATGCAGTCCCACTGTTTCTGTAACAAATATTAATTTCTTATGGCATTTCCAGGCAAATACATACATTATAAACTTCATCTCCCACAGGACATCCCTCAGCCTTCCCTTTCCCTCTTTCAGCATTATCCTGATACCAGGCCAGGAAGGGACTTTTAGAGAAAGAGGAGCTGCCTGATGAAGGGGAAGCAAGGTGGATAATTTAACTTCAAGTGTACCCCATTCCTCCCTCCCACACAACCTCCCCACCCTTAGATCAGGATATCGAAGGCTGCCATTATATGTCCCGCCTACAGAATGAGTCATTCATACGTTCAGCAATTCCTGTTGGAAAAACAGTGAATGCCTCTGTCACCAGAGCCCATTACAGAAATTAAACTTTGCAAATCATCAGGGAGGGGCAAGATTTAAAGTCTTTCAAGGCACACGCCTGGTCTCTCCAGTCTCAGTAAGAACAGAATTGATTTGACAATGAGCTTTTACAGCCTTAATGCCTACGGTAGGCAGCACGCACAAACTCGAGTAGGAAGCAGGTCAGAGGAATAGAGTACTTCTCTTTTTTTAGTGGTTCATCTCAGGCAAAAAGACACTGAACGGAAATCCACAGTGGCATTTCCATTGATGTACCACAGCTCAACATCCAAGAGTTGCATGAAGAGCACCCCTGGTCCATCCACCTCTGGCTCCTGCCTGGTGACCCTGTGTGAGGCTCCCCAGAGGCAGCGAGCCAGGGAGGGCGGTGAGTGAGGGGAACCTGCAGCAGCCCTGGGAAAGCTTCAGGCTTTCAAGGATTTCAGTCTGTGGGAAGCTCTGATAGGAAGGAACCAGAAAAAGCTAAGATTAAGTACCGACAAATGGTCAAGACATAACCCCATTCAGAAAGGCTAATTTTCTGCACAGTTTACTATAATTACTTCTGTTGCTTGTAGCTTCCTTATCCCTCCTCCTGAGACCATTAAATCTATGCTACTCTTCTTCAGAGTGAGGAATAAAAGCTCTTTAGCCTTCAGACTCTTTGGTATTTTTCTCTTGCTATTTCCTACTCCAGTCATGAAACAACCTGGGTTTTTTGGGGGAATTTGTTTGTTTGGAAGGTTTTGTGTTGGGTTCGTTTAATTTTTAAAATCAAGTACTTCATCTGCATACAAATCATTCACTTGGTTTGTTCAGGGGAAGGGAAATAATTTCTTGTCTCAAATTTGCCAATGGCTCCAGACCTCTCTATGTCTCCATCTCTCAAAGGCCTGTGAGATCCTTGAGATGGGATAGCATTATCAAAGCTTAAAAATGAGATTCTAACAGGAGTGGACACAGGTTGCAACTGAACTACTCTGGTGCTGGAGTTCAGACAAGTTGTTGGATGCTGATTTTAAAATTATGTTGGGAGATTCCATCCTCAACAGGAAGAGCAGGAGGTGACACCCTGGAGGTACCATGTCTCTTTATGCCCTTCTAATCCTGCTACATGCTAAGCCTTTTTGTCTGGGTGTTCATGCCCTGAGTGCTCAATGGGATTACAAGAGCTGCTCTCAGTTTACTCTGAAGACAAGAAGAGCTTAGGTGAAAATCTGTTAGCTCAAATGGGTTCTCACCTTTCTTTGGAGTTTGCCATCACAGGGCATGTTGCAGAAGCCATATAATCATTTAGGATTAAAACCACAAAGGACTATCTTTGACAGTGCTAACTTTGGGTACTTTTATCACCGAGAGAGGAGTTTGGATGCTACCTGAGGGTGTTTCTGTTTAACAATCTTTCTTTCTATGCAAATCTCATACAGAGACCGTATTTGGGAAGTGTGTTTTTTTACAGAAACCGGTGACGTGACTGGTGAATGCAATACTTGAATCATGCTTCTTTAATTCCCAGAAATCACATACCAGGGTACAACCATCACCTCCAGAAGAAGCACGGAAACCCATCAATTTGGTCAGGCAAGCATCTTGCCCAACCATCATCCCTCCTCTCGCAGCCCTTGTCCCTCTTCCTTCCCTCTCAGCAACCACCTCCATCTAAACCCATTGCTCTCCCCTCCTGCCAAAAGTTGTTCCTTCGCATCTAGCCCCAGAGGTAACATTCACCTCCTCTCTTCATTCTCTGTAATTGCATCCTTACCCTCTCATACTGTCCAACTCCTCCACATTCATTTTCTTTCTCCCATTACTCTCACTTTCCATTCTTTTCCCTCATCCTTCCCACTTGTAAATGGTACCTGTCCTTCTTTACATACCACTTTGCCCTTTTCCCTCCAAAGCAGCTTCCAGATCCTGGAAGCATTCACTGCCTATTTTACCTCCTCCCTGTAAAATATTTCCTGTCATATTCCACCTTTTTTTTTTTTTTAAAGGATGCTACATAAAAATAAACTATATTCTTTTTTGAAAGGCCGTGTGACCATTAAACCGCCACACGCAGCTGAGTTTTTACAGCTTATCATAAAGCCTCCTGCAGTCCCATTGTAGTTGACTAAGGGAATAAAACATGGTTCGAAAATAATCCCAGCAGTCTACCATTACTGATTTCCTCCTGTGCTTCTTAACCGATTAAAAAAAATCAACATATTAGAAGCACTCTGTCCCCAGGTTTTCCGAGCAGTGCCCAAAGGAGACAGAGGAAGGGAGAGCATGCGGTGCAGCTCCTGCTGAGCCCACCACACTGGTTAACCGTCCTCATGCAAAACAGAGAGTGGATTAAAAGCTCCCAACTGCTCGCCTCGCCCTGCAATGCAGAGGCATCCAGTCACACATTTGCTACCCATTAGGACATCACCGAGTGGTCAATTTCTATTTTTTTAAGCAGAGATTATGGAGGGAATATCGAGGCCTACAAAAGGTACTTAAGAAACCAGAAAGGAAACACTGCAGGAGCAGCTTCAGAAGCAGACGGCAATGCTGGAATGAGCCCTGGGCTTGGCTGCAGGACCAAGTGGATGAAGGCACCATGGATCCTGCTCCACAGACGTGCTTTGGGGTGGGCGTGCAGGAGGAAGCGGCGCAAACACGAAGCATGAGTCAGAGCCACACCTCACAAGTGGCTGTCACCAATGTCTGTTCTTGTTATGCAGGAGACTCTGGCATTAACGGGAAGGTTTTCTGGGCTGTGGCCAAGGAAGTGATTGCTGTGGAGGATATTAGGTGTAACAGGATGTTTTTCTACCAAGGGCTAAAGGCAGAAGCTATATCATTGCTTTGGCTTCCCTTCTTCCATAGGGATGAAAATGGATCCCAAGGTGAGCGAAAGACTTTGAACATGCAGTCAGCAACTCACTCTCCTTTTTGAAGAAGTTATTTAAAAGTACTAATAATTGCATTAGGAGTGAGCACATCTTCCAGATATACAGCTCACTCTCCCTCCCTAATGCTGACATTTCAAATAGACTGTTACAGAGTTATACCATCACTAGATTAAAACGATGTCGCAGGCAGCCTCAATTATAAATTCAAGTAATCGTATTAAGTAAAAAAATCACCTGCAAATAATAATGATACTTTTATAACACTGTCCTCTGCAGCTGCAGCATTCTCTATGAGAAGCAGGGAGAATCAGAAAAGCTCTACACCTGTACCAAAAAGTGGATAACGTTGGCCCAAAGTTTCTCTCACCTCTATGTGATGATTCTCAAAAACTTTCATACAAGAGAAATGCAAGATGATCAGCAAAATCTGTAACAGCACAAGCTTGCAACTTTTTTCAGCTGATATGTGGCTTCTGTTCCTTGAAAAACAAAACAGTCAATGAAGGTGCCACTAAACCATCAAATCCCCAGATAACTATCAGCAATGCAGAGTGTCCACAGGATCATGGATCGTAGCACATAGCCAAGCAGGGCAGGTTTGTGGGTATTTTTATTTGCCCTTGTTTTGTCTCTTGCTGAGGCTGCTTTTGCCACCAGCACTGCTTCTCAAGCCACCGGCATCTTGAGTTTGTGCCGGACAAAACTTTTCACCTGCATTGCCACAGACACTGAGCAGGGTTCAGTATGTGACATTAATGTCACTGGCCCTACTAGCATTCTGTGAGCTGCTCTGGTTTTGCTTTTAACATTGGTAATATTCTCCTTCAACTAATAAACGTATAGGTACTCATTTCTCCACGTGCTCCACTAGCTCATGTAGTGTCTACCAAGATGACTTTGGAATAACAAGGGGCACAAAGAAAACATTGATTAACGATAAGCAAAAAGTAAAATCTTTAATCACTGCATCACTCCTAGGTAATTGCTTTGCAAATCTAAAATGCAGCCCCTTTCTGCTTAACTTGCAAAGTGCATTTTAAAGATAATGATGATAGGCAGACATCATTTGGAGCAGGAACATTTCTTCCCAACACTAGGG
>NW_010199847.1:196957-203037 GCF_000695765.1 Mesitornis unicolor
GTTCCCTACCTTCATTCTCTAGTTTTCTCCAGTTTGCCTGCCCCAGTATCAAATTAGGTAAACTCTGATATTTTCCTTAGTTCACTTACGACCCCCCAAAAGTTCAGAGGTTTGTTTGAAGGACTCTGTTGTGGTTTAGCTCAAATGGGGACAGACTCTCCCAAAAATTCAGACATTTTGCTGCCTTTGCTCTAGACATTCCAAAATACTTCAACATTCAAGAGGACAGGAAACCTTTCCCAGCATTTATATCTTCCATCTGGTTGAACTATGATGCCACCAAAACAGCCTCTGATGTGATGTTTTGAGATGCCTGCTGCTGTGAAGTCAGGAATTGCAGAGATTTTACAGAAACTGAAGCTTTCTGTAGAAGTAACTTGAATCTCCTCTAAAACACTGGGTTCATAATGTACATTGGATTAATCTAGATAATTGCGGAAAAACTTGCACTTCCTTTCTCCAAACTTCTATCATCTACCCTTAGCTTGCAGCCTGCAAGACAGACAGGGTTATATCCTCCTATCATTTGTGCTCTCTCTCAGTGTAGGTAGGCTAAGGATAATGACGAATCCACATGAAGCTGCCACGGCAGAGTTGTAAGTTGAGTTATTGCAGTCACAAGTTGCTACTACCTGGCTACTACCCAGCAGAAAGTAGTGTATTGTGAGCCATCAAAAAATACAAGCAGGGATCTTTACGACATTGATTAGGAAAATGGTATTTTATAGCCGGGTAATGCCAATTGTCTATTCATACCAGAACCTGACACTTCACACAGTATATAATATCATAGACCCCAAAACTCTCCATTTTTTACTATTTCAGCTTTTTTGCTGTATCATGGTTTATAAAAAAACCAAACCCAGCCATCTGTTGCAATTATAGCAATGAATTACACTACCACAGATGGAAGAAAATTCATACCGTTGCAGAGTCAAGATTTCAGTGATTAGGAAATCCCTGAGTTATGCTTGATTGTGCAATCAAAATTTGTTCCCCATGTGCACACACTACAACAACATCCCCAACACTACAATCACATGCTCCTTTATCACATGCTGCTTAGGGCTGCCTCGCTCAGGGCATGAATTCTTGCTCCAGAAATGACCTGGGGTGGAGAGCAAATGTAGCCCTATTTTTGACATCTGAGCATGGACAGAAGTCTCCTCCTCTTCCATGCACCAATAATTCAGGAGCAGGGGCTCCAAACCCATGCAACAGGCACTGTTGGAGCCAGAATTAGCTGCAAATTTAGGACCAGAAAAACGCACATCAGTAGACTGAGGTCCCCACCTCCTATCAACAAATGTCAAGGCTTTTTGTGTGGGGGTTTGAGAGTTTCACATTGAAACAGCTGCGAGTTTGTTTGGGGTTTCTAATGGGTAATACAACATAATTTCCTCCCAATTTGTTCCTGGAAGGAGAAGACTACTTTGGCTCAAGTATTTTAAGAGATGAACCAGCAGGAAAAATTTCAGCCTGCATGAGTAACTGAAATAAAAGTCACAGTCTTATACTGAAAGCACCAGAAAATCAGAACCCTCAGCTGTTCTCTCTCACATGGCCTATTCTCAGAAACAGCTGCACCTGAGTATGTTTGGTTTTAGGTAGGTTTGGTGTTTTGGTTTGGGTTTGTTGGATTTTTTAAAGCTGTAAGTGAAATTCTGGACCATTCGTAATTTCTCTTGAAGCTATATAAAATTAAGCTAATAGTTTTGCCCAAAAGAGATGAAAAAGAACAGAGAACAAATGCTTTGGTTCCAACTTTTTGAAATTATGGGATTCAACATTTCACTAAATGTGAAGTTTTGAGACCAAACTTGCCTCAATTTAATTTTAAGGCACTAAATGCCTACATTCAATGTTTCATTTTGAGCTACACAAAAAAATGTTGTCTAATCCAATGACTTCCATGTTTTGAGGGCAAGAGACTTCATGAGGTGGCAGTGACAAAAGGCCATGTGAGAAATGTCAACAGAGCTTTTCCACAGGCTGAAATCTTTTCAATACAAGATCCACAGGAATCTTTTTCCAAGAGTTTTTGGACACACACCAGGCAGCGGAAAATATTTCCAAGATTCTGGTTATCTGAGCCACTGCTTTCCCTCTTTGGGTGTGGTTTGGAAGATGCTTTCCAGAGACATCCTCCTTAATCTTGCAGTCACTGTTGACTGCCTTAACACCACCATATTTGGCTAAATTGCTGGTTCAATACACCTTCTGGTATTAGTTGGAACAGTCTTCTACAAGGACATTTGGATTCACCTCTGGAAAGCTTGCAGGAGATTGGGGAAAAGGTGTTCATTGAAAATAATTTCAATGAGGTGTTTTGCCTATCCTTGGAGCAGCCCAGGGATCAGTTCTTCCAGAGGTAACTTATTATCCTGCACAAGTTACTTCAGAAGATGCATTTCTTTCCTCCAGGAGGAGAGGAATTTCCCAAAGTCATTGTATACATCTATCATCCTGATTCTAATTGGGCCTGTTTATAAATGAAGACATCTGTCACCCTGCAGAAGAGAGGTCAGCTCCAGACTTAGGGAGGATGCTCATTCCTTTTGCTACGCAGGAAGCACAAGTCAGATTGCGCTATGCTATCAATACACTCCGTCGATTTTTCAGGAACAAACTATAAATTTTTCCAGCAAGTGCACTTATTATAAGTTAGTTTGCCAAGTGGAGTGGCCTCCCTCCTTGATTACAGTTAAGAAAAAAGTGTTTCTGTTTTAAATGGGAAAACAAATGGCACAGATTCTCTGGCCTTCCAACCCTTGCACGCACCTTTGGTATGAGGTTTATCACTCAGCAAGGGTGAGGGGGAGGAAAACACTTTTTTGAACGTCCCTTGTTATGATATGGACAGCTGATCATAATACAAGATAATCCACAATGAATTATCTTTGACAATGTTTTACAAAGCCGTCACAGTGGTATGCAAGTCAGAGTAAAAAGCTTTAGGCCAAATCCCTAGAAAACATAAATCGATTTGCACTGGAGAATATGCCCCTTTGTCTATAGCTTACAAAATTATTCATGGCAAATTGCTTCATAGAGAAGTTTGAACTTTTTTCTGAACAACTTACTTAGGGTTCCTGCATAAGAATAACCTTATGATCAGACCCAGTTTCCATCTAGCTCAGTATCCTGCCTCTAACTGTGTCCAGGGGGCAAAAAGCAGCACCTCAACCAGAAGATCCTTCATCCATATGACAGAACAGATGAGAACTGACAGAACAGATGAGAACTGAAGGTAAACCAAAGCCTTCCACTTCTTTACCCTGCAGGAAAAAGGGCCAAACACCAAGTACGAGGAGCAGCTGAGGGAACTGGGATTGTTTATTTTGGAGAAGAGCAGGCTGAGGGGAGACCTTATCGCTCTCTACAACTACCTGAAGGGAGATTGTAGTGAGGTGGGTGTCGGTCTCTTCTCCCAGGTAAAAAGTGATCGGATGAGAGAAAATGGCCTCAAGTTGCACCAGGGTAGGGTTAGATTGGATAATAGGAGAAAAACAAAATACTGAAAGAGTGGTCAAGCATTGCAATAGGCTGCCCAGGGCAGTGGTGGAGCCACCATCCTTGGAGGTGTTCAAAAAAGTGTAGATGTGGCACTTCAGGACACGGTTTACTGGGCATGGTGGGGTTAGTCTGATGGTTGGACTTTATGATCTTAGAGGTCTTTTCCAACCTTAATGATTCTGTGATTCTACCGCCATCACTGTTTGGCTTTTGGTATTGTAGTCCACAGGAAACCGATTTCACAGTTCCCCAACAACTCTCTTTGCTACCCATGCTTTCATTTCTACCTGCCACCTTCTGCTACATCGATGCTAAAAGCATGTGTGCACATGAAACGCTGAGCTATGGGCACCCTGCTTCTGGCATTTTTGATGAAACAACTGTATTTCACTGGCAGGGTTAAAAGAAAGCATTACCTATTTCTCTCATCTGAGACTGTAAGAAACATCCAGAGTGGGATTTCTTATCCACTAAACTTTCCGAGGACTGGCCTGAAGGACATAGGCTCCATTTCCTTGAAATAGCACACTGCGTATTACATCAGGCTCGTGTCTGTCCCAAGCTGAACTACAGAGTAACTGGAGAATGGAAAAATGCTGCCAGCGCCCAAGTTGCCTGTTGCCACCTCCCACAATAAGCTCCTTATCTGGGAAATGACTTGTGAATCGGATGGCAGAGTTTCAGCTGAAGAGCCGCTGCCTCTTCTGGTGCCCATCCTGCCCAAAACAGCCACAGCCACAGAGATGATCCCAGGCAGGACAGCCCTCTCCCCACATTGTGGGAGAAGGGACAGGGTGAACGGCCAAGCACACTGAGAAGGATCACCCTTTCCAGGCTTTCGTAGCATTGCATATAATGCAACTCTGATAAGGAGGGAGGAGGAATGACTAATTTTGCCATCAGATGGAGTAAAATTAGCTTAGGTGAGTAAGGGTGTCTGGCTGGCAGGCAGCCTACTTCAAATACAGCCCAGTGAGCTCAGCTCCACAGCCAAGAAAACAGTGGGATTTGTATTTTAAAGTGCTTCGTTAGATCAAGTGCTCGTAGCCAAAGCTGAGAGCAAGTCGTAGTGGGAGGAATGGGGTGGTGGCAGCTGGGAGTCTGGCAGCTGTGTGATCTCTGGGGGCTACAAATGAACATGTAAATTTCTATATTAAGCAGCAAAAGCATCTATTAGAGTGAAATTGCTCCAGCTTAATTGTTAGATAGGCATGTTTGTTAAAATACAATTTAAGCAAGATCGTATCATTCTTCCTCACTCACGAGTGTGTGCTCGATAACACCGTTTGTCAGCAACTGCCTATTATGTTAAATAGCTGAGGAATTGCTGGATATCTTTCTGCTTAGATAATAACATTAAAGTTTCTTGAAGCATTTTGGAAGTCTGACTAATCTCTCTGTCTCTCTATTTTATTTTTCTAAAGTGAATTTAGTGCTGGTGAAAGGTTCCAGATTGACAGCCCTGGAGACAGGAACTGATTGCTTATCCACGTAATAGGTACAGTCCAGACAGCTGCAGTGCGTGTATTGCTCCCTCCCAGCCACCAGCTCTGGTTCCTGCACCTTGCACTGTCACTTTGAACACTGAAGTGTGGCTGCAAGGCTTTGCTGCACGCATGAAGGTGGTGGGCGTTCACAGAGGTGATGGGTGGTTTTGGTTAACCTTCTGAGGTTCCCTGGGTAGCCAGAGAGGAGGCTATAATGAATCTCCTTCCAGAAAAAACAGCAGGAGCCTAACTTCATCTTATCTACCTCCTTTTGACTAAACGAGGCCTTGGGACTTCAGGCTGACAAAGGTGCAGTTGACAGGGAGTCCGTGTGGCTCACTCCGATCTCCTAGGAAGTGACAGCTTTTGCATAGATGCCTTTCACTACACGCAAACAAACACTCAGAGCCTCAAACCAGCCTTAAAGTCCAGGCCTCGAGAAATTCCTGCAGCTGAGAACTGGGAAAGACATGGAAAACAGTCTGTGGCTGAAACTGCCTAAATGTGTGACAACTGGAGCCAGGCAAACAACAGAGGGTTGGTTGGTTTGCTTCTGACAGGTACAGAGCTGAAACCACCTGGATGCCTGGACAATCATCAGCTGACAGCAATGTTCAGGCATCAACAACCCAAAATGCATTTGAATGACAACCTAGTTACAGGAGAGCTAATGATACATGGTACTAAAGCTATCCAAGCCCTGACTCACAACTTCACACTCCGTTCAGCTCTCATTAGCAGGTATTCCCACGTACTGAAAGATGTATGTATTTGTAGAAGAATATCACATGGCAGGAGACATGACAACTTGTAGAAAAGTACTTTGTTGAGGATGCAAGGTAGAAAAGGCACCTCTGGAGAACACATCAAGCTAGAAAAGCGCTCGAGTGCTTTGCATATTGCACTGTCAGATTTTCTCCTGCTGGCAGCACTTCAAGGTCTGCTTTGGCAAATCCTAATAAATCCATGCAGCACACGGAGCAAACAGGTAAAAAAGCAGCAAATCTTACCAAAGCGGATAGATCTGGATACTATCTTAAATAAACGAGGAGGATATTTCATTTGGCTGTCATTCCT
>NW_010199847.1:203068-211956 GCF_000695765.1 Mesitornis unicolor
ATTTGTAGAAATGTTACTGCTCTTTGGATACCAATATGGCAAGGAAGGAGGTAGCGAACTAAAGCAGGCTATTACTTCTTCAGAGTGGACAAGGCCTTTCCTTTCTCCAGCCAACTGCCTCCAAACATCCACATTCAAGCCCTGCATTAGCGAGCTTATTTCTGCAATGAATTGAGGCAGTTTCTGGCATCAAATTTTTGTGACAGCCAGAGGGAAAAGCAATCCTAGGGAAAACCATACTAGATAATTGACCTTTACTCAACAATTCTTAGGTTGCTCTTGAGAAACTGTAATTGTTGGAGGAGGGAGGATAAACCACAAGTCTCAACAAGGAGAAAGGTTTTGCACAATAGTTCCTTGTTTTCCAAAATTTCCCCAAACAAACATCACAGTGGCACATTCTATAATTTTATTTCATTCTGTTTTGGCTCTCAGAGGGATAATATCTACATCCCCAGTCCTGTAAAGACATATGTACAATATTAAGATATACTTTATGACTGCTGTTTCATGCAGCTGCTCCCAGGATGCAAAGCTTTGTTTACACACAAAAGCTTTTCCAAGATTGGGGTTTTGTTCTCTTATATGTTTATTCTAATGCAATCAGACATTATCAATTTTGTTTCCTATCATCAGAATATTACAAATACAAATAATTTTTTATCACAAATATTGACTATTCCAAGGCACAGAGTAAAATGACAAACATTTTGGTTATAGCTCTAAGCAATATACACATCATAAGTGCAATAAGCTGAGCTCGTTCCAGTCCCAAAATTGATTTGGCTTCTACACCTCTGCAAATTAGGTTACATATTTCCATGCTCAAGTAAAAAAACCAACCTACAACTTTAACGCTTAATATTTCAACAAAGTGCTTAATGTTCACACACTAAGTTCTCTTTCTAAATTTAAGCCTTTGCCTAAGTTAGACAGAAAATAGCAATAGGTGAACCTCAAACCATTGGAAGGTTGGGTCCAGTTCAGAAGCTTATCCAAACCCCTTCTGTGTTCAAAAAACATTAGCTTAGAGACTTGCAAGAACATGAGTCATCTGGATGCCACTCTGACTTATTATAGGCCATCACACTTTGAGTGATGGTTCCTGAATCCTCTTTCTGATCACCAATTTGGCTACTGCTTTCAAGTTTAATGATGCTGAGTCACACCAATGATAAAATCTTCTGGAAAACCAGCTTAATCTGTCGGTAGAGCTGTCTGAGCCATGCCCTCATTTGCTCCCATCTCAACCTATTCCAGTCCACCCTGGAACATTCCCCAAGGCCACGGCTAATGCAAAGGTGATACCAAATTAATAGATCTGCATTTGACTCACCAATCTTCGGGCCTTTCTGGAATACCCTTGGTAATGGAGCAGAAAGGCCCTAAGATTTCACCTGCGGCACCTCTCTGTCAGTTCAGTTTATGTTAAGAGCCACAGAAAAATGTCAGATCAAATCTTGTGGCTAATGCAAGATGTACATAGTTTATGTGGTAGAATTACGTATATGGCAACTACATTCACCCAAACTACACCCCAGAGCTAGGCAATGCACCATAGGAATAGCTTTTCTAGAGACTTCAGTGTAAAGAGAAAGTTGCGTGCTCTGCAGCCATCCTTAGTGACTTATCTCTAGAGACTCTCCAAAGCCTTAAAAGGCAGCTGTGACCAGGTCTGAGTGAATTCAGGGGCCTTCAGAACATCACAGGAACACTTGTTCTGTTAAAACTCACCATTAATCAACCAGGTTGAAGCATCCCATCTCACTTTATCTAATTGTTTATTGTAGAATGATATGATCCACCACAAAAATCAGATCAGTCTTTAAACACCAATAAACAATTTAAATAGTCTTAGCTCAGTGGTCCAGGAATAACAACCATTCTTATCATTGAGAGATAAAAGGAGGCAAGAAAAGTTATTATAACGGGAATAACCAAGCTTTCTGGAGCCTAAGCAAAACTTGATACATCTCAGAGTTTCAGTCACGACATGGTCGTCTTCAGCTTCAGTCTTAGTGGAAATAAACCTGCATAGTTAGCTGGTGCCATTGAGTTCATCTAAGAAAATAAAGCATCGGGTAGGGCCTGTTCTGCAGAAAACAGTGAGCTGGTAAAGCACAATTCTTAAAAGAAAAAAAAACCAACACAAAACAACACAAAACAAAACACAAAAAAACCCTACATGACAACAAAAAATCCTGTTTACGCTCCTCCAAGGCTGTATTCAAGGCCACTGTCATTAACAGAACTCTTCACTGACTTTATCATTTTCTTGATCAAAATTGCTTTTCCTTCATGGAATTACCTAACGGACATCTAGGCCAGCCTGACCTCTCTGCTGTCATTCATTTTAGGGTAGATCATTCACATGCTTGCAAAAGCAGAAGACTGCGTCCACTGCCAGGCCATCAGGTTGCTGTGACATGGAGGACCAGCTGCGGACAAAGTCCACTGTAGTGAGAATTTGTCCTTAGGTACTTATACTTACAGTTACAGCATTACAAACAGAAACGACCAACAGAAAGATCCAGAATTTAAGAAAAAATTACTGCCTTTAAGTAATGGCAGTAACTTCCACCAAAATTATCCATCATCTGTGATGCTTCTCCAGGAATTCCTGGGCCCATTCTTGTCACAACCTCCGAGAAGAAAGCTGGGCTTTGAAAGGTCATAGGTCACGTCCTCTGATGGTGACATCAGAGATCAGATTCAATCAAGGGAACCCAAATAACCTATTTTTATTCCTGCAACTTCTGGTAAATTTTATTTCTGTGACTTGAGGTGATGATTTTTCCCTTTAGATACCATTTTCAGTGCGTGCCCTTCATCTCTCCTGTGGAGCCAGCCCAAATGTCACAGAGACTATTAATGGTGTATACTTAACGCACATACTTACAGTATGTTCATTCTCGGGGAGACTAAACATTATTGAAAGGTTACAGCATTTATTTTGATGTGTGTTTAACCAATTCTAGCAAATGTTACACAAACACAAAATGGGCTTTCCTTCCCTGTTCCTCACCAACCACTCTGAGCCATTGATTTTTAAACAGAAATCCTCCCTCAAATCAATGAGGAATTAAAAAACCCGATGCCACAATATGGCACACAGAGATAGTTTAAACACACAGCAGACAGACATGTAAAGGATAAAGAAACATTTCATCCTCACTCTCCGTAGCCCTACTAAAGCCAGGCTGCAGCTCCAAGTCCACCAGTTTCTGTCAACTTCAGGCTGATTTCAGGGACCAGCTCTCCAGCAGTAATGCAAGAATATTAGGAAGAATCAGCAGTTTGTTTCCTCACTATTTTGATTCTCATTTAAGAGATGAGATTTGGATGGATTTCTTGTGATTCCCAAGGATTTCCTGGTTTCATTGGGACTGGACATAACAGCCCTTCCTGTGGCCAAGTTCCCTAGGTAAGGAGCACAAGCATGGAGAGAACACCAAATCTGTAATCCACTGCTTAGAATTAAAAGTTTTCTATTGTCTCAGCTGTGGTTTAGAAAGGATCTAACCATGCATCCATCCTTAACAGTCACCACTCATCTACAAAAGCGGGATTAATAATCCCCACCCTAGCTACTAACATCCCTATTGACTCTTAGGTGTTATTTCAAGAGAGTTAGACCTTCGGAAAGAAAAAAAAAGCACAAACGAAACCAACCAAGTAGTTTCCCCCTCTTGCCTCAAACTCTGTATAAAATCACAAAGATTTAGTGCTAGGGAAACCCCACATCACATCTTAACTGACCGCAAAGAGAGTCAAGGGCATATGAGGCCATAAAGTCAGGCAGCTCCATTTATCGTGTGCTGGTCCCGTCTTGTTTTACCATACCTTAGGAGCTGCTGTTGGGGAATATATCCACCATCAAAGCAGAGTTCGAGTATGAATGCTCCTCACATGAAGCCAGAATCATAAAGCAGTAGCAGCACATAATATCCAGAATATTAGGAAAGCTAATAAATAGGTTCCCTCAGTATACATCCCCAGACCAAAAATACAACCTTCCCCTGCCAGTCACAAGTAATTCAGTGTCTTGTCTTTATGCTGGGAGAAATGAGTCTGACTGGACCCCTTAACCAAAAGGTCAAATGTGAAAATAAACTAAGGAAAACCAGGCTGTTCTTTCATCAAGCATTGCTCTGCTCTGACACCTTGTCCTGATCGACTCTGAACTGCTCCCTTCCTCAGAAACTCATCTTCAAGCAACCCACCATCCAACACCCCCTGCTTCTTACCTTCCTTCTAACTGCCAGCCAGCCCAGCACTCCCAGACCTGGAGAAGCTGGAGCAAGGAGGTTTGCTGCTGCGGGCAACTAGGAAGTGGTGTCAGAGGCTTCGCGGTTGGCCTCTTAATTGCTCCCAGGGAGCCTTGCAATCCTACCTGTGCCTTCTCCAAATGAACCAGAGTTGTATCTTGGGTGATATGGGGTAAAGGAGGAGCTTGGAGTTAGACCAGTAGAAGTGAGATAAAAGAGCAGCTGGTTCTCCACCTCAGTCACTCTTCCTGCTCTCCATGTTGTCCTTGCCTTCAAGCCTGTCACATCCCAGCCCTCCCAGTCAGTCAGACTGGGAAGCTCTCAGTTCACTGCTTCCAGCCAAGCAAGCTTAGAGGACAGGAGAGACTCTGTCTCTTGTCTGAACACAGCAATCCTTGGCCTTCATGAGATGACCTTGAAAGAAACGTCCTTCTCAGGGCAAGCAGCCCAGTGATGCTATGGAAGGGAGCTTAGCAGCTCTTGCACAAATAGCCATTGGCATTTTCCTATTGCCAAGACTGCAGCCTTAAAAATAAGTAAATAAAACAGAAACATAAGACTGGGCAGTATCTCCATTCTTTTGCCAGTCCTGAGGAGTAACAGGGAATGTTGCACCATCTGCTACTGAAGAGGAGGGTCACTGGGGGCCATAGTCTCCTAATGTTTTACCAATGGCTTCACTTCCATCTGGAAGCATCATTTCACTTCTACTTGTTTCATGAGCCCTCATTGTGTCAGATCTGCTGAGAACATGGCAGCTGTCTTGGGGCATCAATGCACAGGGTGTTCACAGTGACTCATTCCTACTATAGCAGACCATGTTATCCCCGTTCAGTAAGGACAGGTGGAGGTTGACTTGTGGGGTCACCCCCAGCATAAAGAAACACCTTTCTCTCACCTTAAAAGATGAATGAACCAGGAAAGTAGAAACACTTCAACCCTGCTGGAACAAAACACGAACTATTCCCCAACACGACACCAAAGCTCTTACTGAAAGTTTAAAAGCAAATATTTTTCTAATTCATTTTTCAATTTCACGCCACCTCTGCACTAATTATTTGCGGCCAGGATCCTGCCTGCCAAATGTTACAAAATGCTACCAACCAACGCTACAAGTGAAATCTTTTGGGGGAATTCTCACACAACAGCCACAAGAAACGATGAAGGCAGATAACGCTTCAGAAGAGCTGCCTAGAGCACTTCATCAACAGGTCTTCAGCCCCTAAAAGTGACCTCCCTCTCCTCCACCCCCTCCATGTGTTTGTAGCAGGACTGGTCCCTGGCAGAGCCCACATTATAGGGTATATAGGGCCCTACGGGATGTCAGGCTGCTGCACGCGTGCAGAGCTGGTTAAGCAGAGGAATCAAACAGCTGCATAGTTTCTGACCATCTCAGCACAACAACCCCATGCCGATACACAGCAAGGAATGCGGAGACCTCAACGGTGCCTCTCAACACCCATCTGTTTTTTAGAGTCAACTTCCCTGAACTCCTCTGCAAGCTATTAGTGCGCTGAATGTCCAGTCGAGGGCTATGGCTTGTGTGTGCACTTTAATTCCAAAGTAAACTCCTTTGCCTCGAGAAACATGCAACACAATAAACTAATTTGAGTTGAGCTTAGTTTAATCTTTCTGGGCTTTTTGTTGTTTTGATCTGATCCCAGAAGTGGAAGTCTGGTTTAGGTATCGTGTTTTTGTTTGGTTTTAGGGTTGAGGGGTTTTGTTTTTTTCTTTCTGGGATTTGCTCTCCACAAGCCAGATTCCTGGGTTTGACAAGTTCTGTTTTATGCTACTTACACTGCCACCTGCGCAGCTGGGGAGAGATTTAAAAGACCGACTTCCCTGTTGGTAAAAGCAACAACAAGCAAACAGAGAGCTGTGTTCAGGACAGGCTAAAAGGAAATTTGCTTCCCTTCTTCATATTAATTTACAGATGTTCCCTTCCAAATTTTCCTAAGCCCTATTCTTCTACCTGGCCGACGCTTGTCCTCCTCATAGTGCACTTAAGTAGTTCTTACACATCAGTTTTGTTTAATAATCCTCTTTTTTTACATTTACTAATTCTGCCCCTGTCTGAAGACACAGTGACAGGAGCCACACAGGTACACAGATTGACTCAGGGATGCTGCCGGGGCAGTTTGTCCTGAGCAGCATCATCTCCGTCTCATCTCGTTGGTTCCCTCACCAGGTCAGGAAGACCCAGAAACCACAGCTGTGCCACCAAGAGCCCGGTGATGTAATTTGCCCGATATTCAGGCACAACAAGGCCAAACTTTGCAGACTGGTGAAGTGACTCACGTTGTACAGCAAGTCCTGCACAGGGTCAAGAGGAGGTTCAAGAGTCCTGATTCAAAGTCTTTTGTGTGGCTGAACAGATCACAGCTCAAACAGGAAGGGTGGGGAGCAAAAGCGACGAAGCAGAGAAGAACGAGGTTCACTGCAGCCCATACCCGGCAGCATCAGTCTGGATGTTTAGGCAATAAGCCTAACGCACACACTTCTGCTGCAAATTTTAATTTTGGAAAACCAAAGGTCAAGGGATTGGACGTTTTGCTCAGTTCCTAGTAGGATCTGCCAAGCACTACTGTAACAACCCAGCTTTCTGAGTATGTTACAGGCACAGTAATGGAAATGGAAAAGAAATAATAATAAAAAAGGAACAAGTAATCCCTTTGTATAAAAATAAAAGCAAATAATGCACTGTAAATGTAAAAGCTATTTGGAGAGGTGAGATCTGACGTAACAACTCAATGGGATTCTCCAATACCTGTTTTTCTGGACTTCTCATTCTTCCATAACTGTATCACTATTTAGAGTAAGTCAATGAAATAAAAATAATTAAACAAAAGTAAAGGCGAACGGTTTCTAAAGGTAAGTGGGACCTTTTCCTCAACCTGTGTATCCTTCCCACTCCCTCCAGGTTCCCTCCCTCCCTATTCAGATAAACCAAAGTGAATAAGCACAGCAGGATGCAAGAGCAGAACAAAATGACTAAGACCTCGATGTGTAATAATATGTCTGTACTGAAACGAGACGTAAACCTTTTAAAAATTCAAAATAGGTGACTCAAAGCTACGGAGACTTTTTCAAACACCAGACAGAACAAAAAAACCCGTATTAGGATATTTTCTGTTAAAGCCATTACATTTAAATAAAGCGGCTTATTATTGTACTTGCAGAAAAGCTCTACAATTCAGTTTGGCTTCGATAGCGAGGCAGTGACACACTGTCAATGCCTTGATTTGACATCCGTCTCCCTCCAAGTCACTCATCTTCACCCACCAGAGATACAAGAACAGTTGTTATTTCAAGCAACTGCAAATTAGATGGTGTTTCAGAAGAGCCTTGATGTTGTCCGTAAATCACAGCTTCTTGTGAACATTATACCTCTCCTTGGTCTGGAAGGACATGCCAACAGGTAGGAGGAGATACGGTGACTCCTGTGCCACAGATACTGCATAAACCAGGGCTAAAAACAAAAGATGCCAACCTGAGCTTAACATAGGACTGAGCCCCAAAACTGGTGTGCCTGACATAAGCAGAAGGTTGCACAGTGCATACAACGCATGGCATTCAATCCCTCAATCCTGCAGAAAAGCAGCTTCACAAAACAAATTCTTCTTCAACTATCAACCTTCAGCTAGTGAACACGTAAGAAGACCCACATCCGCAAAACGCGGTGCAGAAAATAGCCCTATTCAGTATCAGTTCATCAGATAGGCCCTAAAATACCTTTTTTTTTTAAAAAAAAAGAAGAGTAGTGTAATTGAATATTCAATCTACAGTTGACAAAAGATAACTCTACATCAAGATACTCCTGGAACGCAAGAATGCAAAATATTCTGCTCCAGGCTTAATCCTGATTAGGTACCTTGGGCTAAAAGGAAATAAGTTTTTTTTCTGTTACAAAACATGAATAAACAGAAGGACTAGGTAACTCAAAGTGAGTAGGGATTCCAAGATTCATCTTTGTAATCATAAATTACTAAGAAAAACAAAATATAAACCAGCTTGCTTTGTTTTCTTCAGTTTTTGAAAGCAGCAGCAGCCACAAAAACGTAAGTACGGATGTTAAAATAGCAATGACTGTGTAGAAATTGTGTCTAGGACGTGTATGGTTAATTGTTCATTAGGATGGCTCACTTCCTAATGGAAGAGCCAGGTTGTGCAACAACCCTTACAGAGGGAAGAATGACCGACACCACAGTCCCGTTGGTGTCGGCAGAGCTGGA
Organism: Mesitornis unicolor; assembly: GCF_000695765.1. Taxonomy (NCBI): domain Eukaryota; kingdom Metazoa; phylum Chordata; class Aves; order Mesitornithiformes; family Mesitornithidae; genus Mesitornis; species Mesitornis unicolor. The sequence continues at coordinate 211,569 of NW_010199847.1, forward strand.
GACGCCCGTCCTGAGTGCGAGGGGCTGTGGGTCCGACCCAGCCGCGGCAGTGATTCAAGCACAGCAGGGCTCTGGTTTCCTCCAGGGAGGCTCTGCTCAGATCGCTGGAGCTGGAGGAGTCCAGTTAGATCATCCCGCTCGTTTCCCTGCCAGCGCAGGTTCGTCTTCAAAGACGTTTTCTAGGATTTTGTCCAGACCGCTTTAAAAAAGCTCTATACAATGGGATTCCTATTTCATAGTGACTATTTCATAGCCCAGTGCCCTTTGCTTTTAAACATTTCTCGATAACAACGTTTATTGTTTATATTTCCCGTGTTACTCCATTATGTGTAGCCCCAGATTGCTCCCTCTCTGGCAAGGGGATGATATAGAATTAAAATTCAGCAGG
>NW_010199847.1:211987-222300 GCF_000695765.1 Mesitornis unicolor
TGAGATTGCAGTCACTTATCCTGTGGTGACAACGTTTCTGTTTTAAGGAAAGAAGTACAAGTTTTTGCTGGATATGTCCTGAATCTTGATGATCTTAGAAGGGCTTGGTCATTAGCTAAGTAGATCTGGAAAGGATTCCTGCAATTGCTGGCTTTTCAGGCCTTCTCTACATATTGCCCTCTCAATAACAGAATATTTGGGAAATTCTGCCCTCTCTCTGCTCCTATCCTTATTTACAAGGATATTACACAATGCCATTACAACTTTACCTTGTATTTCTTGCTGCCTTTACTCCACAAACTCTCTTTTGGACATATCAATACAGAACTATTCCTGTCTTCTTGTTGTTGTTGCTCTGAACTTGAGGTTTACACCCAAAAAACCCTAGCATATACAGTGTAGCCGACTCAGTCTATTTAGGCTGTCTTTATCAAGCTGTTCTCACCACAACACTGTATGAATCCTAAAACTCTTACTGATAAATAATGCATCCTAGCAAAATATAAATCCATTTCCGTCTACTAGCTACAATTACAGCTTAAAATAGTAATGGAAGTATTGGGTTACTACAGCAGCCATGCATTCATTAAGAGCATTCACCATTCAGATAGCACTTTGAGCCCAAATAGGATATTTTCACATTCACCTTTCCTTTGGTCATCGTCTCCCTCCACTTATTGGCACTGAGAGGTTTACCTGATTTGCTCCTGCACTCCTTCCAGATCCTCACAGGGGCTAATGACTGAATCAAGCCTTCCTTTGCCTAGGTTATTTAATCCCACCTGGGCATAATAAATGGAAAATCCCCAGCACTTTTTACAATATTTGTAGCACTGGGACACTTTTACGACATTATTACAAGTGGAGCATTGTTGTACCTTGAGATTTTTAGAGCAGTCTCACTACTAGGAATTTTCTCTTGATACTCAGCCTGAGTTTTACTTATTTTCCTTCTCGTACCTACAGGTTTGCCTCTCTTGGCTCAAACTAGACATTTCTATTTCTCTCTAATATTTATGTGTTTGAAGATAGTTATCATATACCTACTTAGTCATTTTGAACCAAGCAGCCATAATTAGCTCTTTTTAATCTTCTACTCATAAATCATCCCACCCTGGTCTCCTTTGCCAATGTCAGGAATGTTTTCCTATAACTCCAAAAATGAAATATGCCTCTATTACAAAATAGCTTGTATCTGATTGCAGAGAGAAGAAAAAAATGGATTCAGAAATTACAGGAAGAGGAAAGCCGAATATCCTCTGGCAGGTAAAACTGCCATGAGTCCAGAGCCTCATGCTTTACGTTGCCAGCTTCAAAATCCTTAAAGAACCTCAGAACTAAGCGATGGCATATCAAAATACCCAATAACGCACCTAATCATTCATGTCACTTCTGACCCTTGCCACTTGGGATCAGGGCATTTCCTTCCTTGCACTTTGTTAAATGTGTTTTTAATCTGCTTAAATTGCATGACAATATGGCACAAGGTAAATGGGCGTGTGACCCAAGTGATATTTTTAAAAGACCTTCCTACAGAGGTGGTTCTTTCACACTCGGTCAGTGAAAAGGATTGGGCCACATCTTGCCTTGACCTTTTTAAGGCTCTGAGTGAGGGAAGGAAAGACAAGAGTCCCAAAGTCCTTTTCCCACATTGCTGACCAAGCGTTCCCTCCACCTACCTTCGGTTGTCTGCTGTAGGAACAACTAGACCATCTATCCTACCTTTTGAGCAAGGCCAGTGTCGCCCCAGGACAGTACTGCTGTCCCTTCCACCACTGTGCCAAACGCGTTCCTATGGGAGGCAGAAATGCTTCTGCACCGCTCAGCCTAAGTCTGGCCCCAAGGATGTGGATGCTTCCATGCCCCAAGGATGTGGATGCTTCCATACCACACACTTGCCCAGCTGCTGCTTGGTTCCCCTTCTGACCTTTCATCCTCACTTTTCTAATGGGATGGCAGGTAGGGAGCAGAGCTGCACAGGTAATTATCTCATCAAACAAACCACTATATATTTCCTTTCTTTCTTTTTCTTTCTTTCTTTTTTTCATCTTTATAAGAGTTAATACACTGGATTTCCATGTAAAATAAAAAAACCCACCCATTGCAGTACACTCTAAAAGACAAAACAAGGGTTTTGTTCTTAATACATTTCTCCCACTGTTCACATGTTTATAGGATTCAGTCATTCTCATCAAGCCAAACCTGGCACGCCTGACTCTGGTCCCCACATTCAAGAAAATCACTGCTGTGTTTATATATCCAGGGGGACTTTTCAGGAGGGGAGAAAAGCACCTCCAGTATGTTAATTCTCAAGGACTTGACGATTAATGAACTAATCTTATTACACGTGCCGGGGGCGGAATCCTGGTAGATGAAACCTGAGCTAATGAATTAAAGCTCAAAAACTCTTTTGGCTGCATAAACATGCTTTTAATTTCAGCTAACCTTTCAATAATAATCCTTCAGGATTTTTTTCCATGATGCTTATACTTTCTGAAGATATGTGACTCCTCTTGGATACAAGCTCCTTTGTTATTTTATTTCTTGGAAATATTTAGCAATGTCCCAATAACTTTCTTGTTAAAAGTGTATTTGCTTTTCCTGTCCTGAAGGTTGTAGCTGAGTTTTCCTCTCTCTATGGAAGGCCCTTGGCTTTTTACTGAATTTTTACTGCTGGGAGTAAACACAGAATAGGAGAAATGTTTGCCATATGTTGATATAATGGTCACATTGTAGGAGGGGAGCAGAGAGGAAGGCTGGCCCCCTGACATCATGGTAGAAGTGCCCTTTTTTCACAGTTAAAAGTAGGTAAATAAATTATGGTAAATAAAAACCAACTTGAACTTTCACTAAGGACTTCAAAGGAAACCTAAATCCCATGTGATTACAGGAGTTAAAAATTAGCATTCCACATGTTTAGAGACATTGGTCAGAAAAACACATTATGAGCAACTTATGCTCACACAAGGACTCCAAAAAAAGTCACTTATTCCTGTGAATACCTTAGATGCCATATTGGAGAGCAGTAGAGGAAACACAGAAGTAGAAAACGTCAAAAATCTTCCAAACCCATTCCTGCATCTCTGCACTTTCTGTTTAGTTTACATCATTAGCAGCCTACTTTTATTTACTATTTGTGTGTTGTCCATGATAACATACACAATACTCTTAGCATTTCTGTGTATTTCTGTGCCTGGCAAGATCATGGAGCAGATCCTCCTGAAGGCTCTCCTAAGGCCCATGGAGAATGAGGATGTGGTGATTGGTGGTAACCAACATGGCTTTACCAAGGGCGTATCGTGCCTCACCAATTTGGTGTCCTTTTATGTTGAAGTTACAGCTTCAGTGGATAAGGGAAGAGCAACTGACATAATCTACCTGGACTTGTGCAAAGCATTTGACACTGTCTTACATGACATACTGGTCACGAAACTGGAAAAACGCGGATCTGATGGATGCACAACTCGCTGGATAAGGAATTGGCTGAAGGGTTGCACTCAGAGAGTTGTGGTCAACGGCTCAATGTCCAAATGGAGACCAGTGATGAGTGGTGTCCCCCAGGGATTGGTACTGGGACCAGTACTGTTCAACATCTTTGTCAGTGACATGGACAGTGGGATCAAGTGCACCCTCAGCAAGTTTGCAGATAACACCAAGCTGGGTGGTGCAGTTGACATTCTGGAAGGAAGGGATGTCATCCAGAGGGACCTGGACAGGCTGGAGAGGTGGACCCATGCCAAACTCATGAAGTTCAACAGGGCCAAGTGCAAGGTCCTGTACCTGGGTAGGAGCAATCCCAAGCACAAATACAGGCTCCAGTTTCACCCTGTTGTAATCAACTTGATGTAAAATATTTCCTTTTTATTTTTGAATGACCGTTCAACTTTTCCCCACAAACATGCCTCATCTTTTTGAGACCCCCCTCAATGAGATGTATGCACACCCACTCACCATTCTGATTCCATTTTGATTTGGTTAATACCTTTTAATGGCTTACATTTAATTTACAATTCCTGGCCCTGTATCTTTCAGCCATTATTTTCAAACACGTTTTGAGTTCTGCAAGCCCATTTCTCAACATGGAAGGTAGGCAACTTCTGGTCAGTCATAAGAGAATCAAAACACTAACTGTGCAAAAATGCAGAAAATTAAGAATTAACTCCTATGACAACAAGGAAGCACTAGGGGCATAGATACATGAATAATAAGTGTATCCATTGAGATGCTGTTGACATAGCCATATGTGCACCTTGACTGCTTTGGTGCAGTTTAAGGCCCTAAAATATATTCTCCTTTAAAAGGAAAGACACCATGCCTTTTGCAGAACAAAGCACCCAACACTGTGCGAATGGGGCAAAAACAGCCACACAGAAACCGGTGAACATGCAAAATCACCGAGCAGCCTCTGAGCACTGTGCCGGCAGTGGAGCAGACCCAGCTCAGCGACCCAGCTCAGCTTCTGCGTGACCCTCAGTGAGCCACACCAGCCTCCCTGCACGCAATTTGCCTGTTTTACCCATGTAAATCTTAACGTCAGTACAGCACTACCTGCCCGAGGCCCAGATTTCCACAGGGACTTCAAGATACTACTGCAATACAAGCATCTAGGACTTCAAAAAGCCTTGCTTCAGACTAAATGCTACGCGACAGAAATGTGCAGGTTTGCTTGACATTAAGAGGGGTGTTTCCTCAGTGCTTCTCTATAGCAAAAGCCTTCAGCAAAAACATGCTTAAAGGAAACAAAGGGGGAGTAGAAATAGGTGTCATAAGGGATTCCTCTGACATACACAAAAAACCAAAACGCTGCTGCCTGTCTCGGATGGGCAGCAGTGGGGGAGGCCCCAAATTCCGAGGCTGGGCAAACCCCACCGCAGAGCGGCACAACCGTGCCAGACTAAGCAGCTCCAGCAGCACCGAGGAAACCACCGTGCTCATTTGATACCCTCTCCCCCCACACACGCATTTCTTTTTCCAGGCATGCCACTAGAAAATATCACTTCTAATGATATGCCTCTGCTGGCGAAGTTTACAAATAAATCTTTCAGGCGGGACGACGGGGGCGAAGGCGCCCGCCCCCAGCCCTTCTTATGGGTGCTGCATGGGAAAATGATGGCTTTTGTTGGCAGCCCCCAGGCCCAAGCCCCTTGTGCTGGGGAGCTGTGGGAGAAGGATGGTGGGCTAACGTAAAAGCAAGCACAGGCTTTGGCAGGCTTGCAGCAGCCGACCTTCCTCCTGAGACACACACACATGGGTTTATTCCACATACTGCTGTTGGCTATTTCAGCTATTTTCTCCCCCTTAGACTCCCCCTCTGTCAACTCCATAAAATAATACGTAAGTATGTGATACATCAGAAGTTGGATGGGGCAGTTGCGAGCAGAAAAACCGCTATTTTAAATTCTCTGGAAAAACGGGTTATAGATTCTATATTTAAATAAAGGTTAGAACAATAAAGTGGCAGGGTTTTTCCACAGTAGCTCTCACCTTCTCAGACAGTAAATGCTGAGTAACCGCTCAGCCCTCCTCGCCTGCTCCCTCCCGCGCCCTGGCCACGGGGCTCCGGCTTCCCTCGTGTTTACTGAATGTCTGCAGCGACGTCGGGGCAAGCCACAAGGCCGTTCTTTTTCAGAGACTGTTCCACTTGTCACCGCTTTAGAAAAAAAAATAAAAACGAAAAGGGGGAGGGAGGCAGGAGCAGCCTCCTGAGCGTGGGTCAGACCAGGCAGGGGGCTGCTCAAGGCCGGGCTACGGCTGCGCTGACGGCCAGGAGGATGGTGAAGGATACAAGAGGGGCACTGCCTATTTTTAGGCAGATGGAGTTTCCACGAGGATTCCTAAATCTCTAGTTTCATTAGGGTGTGTGTGCTTTTTTAAGAACAGGTCGTTTAAAACTGTGGTTGTGTCGCTCTACTACTTTCCCTTCCACTGTGCAAGGCTCATGATATAAATAACAAACCTATTAAATAAATGTGCGAGCCTGCCATAAGACACAAATAAGGCCTGGCCTAAAGGCTGGAGCTGGGGTGATGAGGGGCAATGGTGGGGTATGACCCGTCAATAGGGTAGAGCAGCATGGGCCAGTGACAAGTGGCCTGAGCAGGCACTGGCAATGGCTGGTTGGTTCAGTGAGGGGCCTTTGCTTGCACTGAGCTATTTTTCCCAGGCTACAACAAAGCTGGATTTACCCACTCAAGCCACTCACGGTCCAAACCTGACTGTTTCCCACATGCACACAATTTCTGTACACTTTGAAATAAACAATATACATTAGGCTCTCACGCCAAGTCCTGTGACACCCTCACTGGGATCTTCCAGTTTTTAGCCTCACACGGCACTTACAACTGTCCAGTGATTTGGCCTGTCAGCTCACTGGCATAGGCACTTGTGCACATTACCCTCCTGACCTCAAAATGAAAACCCGCTCCTCTCCCACCCTTTCTATTTTTTATATTTTTTTAAATTCCCCCTGCCCGACAAGGCTAAACTGTCTACTTACCCTTCCCCACACAGCAGCAGCAGCTGGGAGCATCTGGCATGGGACATATGGAATTTAATTTCCCCGTATTTACATAGATTGAAACAATTCTGACTCCAGACTTCAGAAGGTCTACTGCACCAGACCTCAAGGCAAAAGCTTTCAGTGCATTTTATTTTCCTCCTCTTCTTTTGGCGAATGAGCTGGGAATACCAGTTTAAAGCCTGCACGGGCTTTAGGATGTTGAAAGATACTCAAGTCCTTGATCTGTAAGGCTTACAGTGTAAATGCTGCTTTCTTGCTTCTGGGGAATCCAAAAGGACTTTTAAGAGCCCTAGCCACTTAAAAAATATCTTTTTTCAATGACCTTGACTAGATTTGAAACAGCCCATTTGAGAGTTTTGCACATGTGGCTACAGATAAAAAGTTTCTTTGCAAAAAATAAAATAGCTAAGGGGAAATATTCAGTCGTACAAAGGAGAATGAAAAGGGACATGCCTAGTGCTGACTGCAGGGCCAGCCCTGCTGCTCTGCTGCTGTTGAGCAGAGAGTTAAACCAGGACACGTTCCTGAGCAAGGCAGATACTAGATGAAAATGGCAAAGCAAAATGCGGCTGAAACACTGTACTCCTCCAAAACAGTTGGTTGTCTTTACTTTGCCAGTTAGTTACCATCCATGACATTTCCAATAATTGCAGAAACAGACACTTTAAAGGTGATGGAGTCCATTATCAACAAAGAATTGCCAGGGATGGCAGCACACCAGTCCAGCTTTGCAAAATCCCTCTAAAATCCCTCTTATAACAACACTTGAAGAGCATGGCTTAAAAACCCTATCTTATTTTAAGGACGTCTACAACAGATTCATCAATTAGAAAAGCAGATAGGATGCTTGTCTTTGTTATGGCTATAAGTGACCAGCTTCTTCAAATGGCACTGGTGCAAGTGTGAATACCAACAGTATCAGTTATGGAGCTACTCCAATGTACAACAACTGAGGACCTCACACACTGATGTGCAATTTGCCAGTAAAATCCCAATGGCCGAGTTAGAAAGATACTATGGTTTCCTGGGAGAGTTCGTCCAACAGAAAATATGCCGGTTGCTTGGTGCACGCACATTTTTTAAGACAAAAGTAATTTTATTGAGAGTACATCAGGATGAGGCCAAAATAGGACTAGGCTCTTCAGACTGAGACTCTGAATTTAGATTCCTATGCTTAAAATGACAACCTGAGGACTTCCGCCAACCCTAAAGGCACCTCACTCGGTTCCTTTGAACTCCCCAAGCTCCTCCAATTATGCTTCTTTGCTTGCTCAGCTGTTCCATGAAAAACACTTAAACAACCTTGGAGTTATGGCTGGGACCCAGGTCTCCTACCACTGGCAAAGGCACTTTTTACAAGCCCTCAAATTTTTTTCCCTCCTCCTTATCCAATGACTCCTGCATTCTTATTAAGAGACCAGCAAAACTAACTGCAGTGCTGGAAAATGCACTCAGTGCAGCAACCAGCTCCCTGGGTAGAGATATTTCTGGAAAGAAGGAGATTTGGGTCTAATTTCGCCCAGGCAGAAGGGAAAATTGAATCTGGGTCTCCAACATCCTGGGTGAGCATTCAAACACAAGGCCATCATGTAAGAAAGGGTCAGTCTGGGGAGTCTGACTCACCATGAGGAACAAGTCTTCAATCTTTTCCGAAAAATGCCAGTCTCTGATAACGCCACTGTCCAGGTATGGCCATCACCAGAGAGGGTTTGCAATACACAAGGCAGATCTCCATTTGGGCTAAATTACAGCAATTCAGAATGGAAAGGAGTTTAAAATCCCCACTCCTGATTGCTTATTTAACTCGCTTGTTAAATTTGATTTTATATTTGTGTGCCAAAGGACCTCCTCATTATGGACTTTTAAAAAAAATCTAATAATATATAGTGTTTTAATCTTGAGTTCATTCAACTTTTGTTAGTCTATTTAGAGGACCTTATTATACTTTTACTGCTATTAAAGAACTGTATTCTCCTTACGATTATTTTACAGGGCTCTAGACAGCTGATCTGGATGCTTTCTTATTAACTGTACCAGGTGGTAGAAATGTCAATTATCCTCTTTAATATCAGTAATTCAGCTTATATGGCAAGGCTGACCTCAGCATCTCTCACGCCCCAGGAGGAACTATATTATATCACTGCATAAGGGGTCAGAGATGAGAGAGCTTTTGGCAAGAGGCTTTCACTATGTAGATGAAAGTATCCTGATTAAAAACGATGCTTCCTGCATAACACTGCTGTTCTCACACTTTCCAAACCCACGAGAGGCTGCTTTCTAAAGATGGGTAAAATGATCCCTGTATGGTTTATGTAATATATTTGCTGTGTAGTTTTAGGGTTTTTCAGGATGAAAGATACTGTACTGTACAGTCAGGCTTCAGGATAGGTTGTTTAGCATCCAAAAGTAATTGGTACTGAGAAGGAATAAAAAGATGGTGAGATGCCCTTAGGCTGCTCTAAATTGGGCTTCAGAATCTGTACATGCGAATTACACTGTCTCTATTAGCTTAGATCTTTAACACTTTTTACAGTGTTAACATATTTGTCCTCACAAATCCCTAGGAAGCAAGAATTTTAAAAATCAAACAAACAAACCAAGAAGTCAGAACATACCAACTGGTAACAAAGCTCTGAGCGATGACTGTAAGTGACTCCAGTCTCACCATCTGATTTAGGATATATATGAAAGTGCAGAGGTAGACGTCAAAATCAGGTCCTTTCAAAGTCTTATTTTTAGGACTCAAAAGCTGAATTGCTTCCTTTTGACCCTCAAACATCCATTAATCAGCCTGAAAGCCCCAGCCAAAGACCCTGAAGGCCACCTATGACAGAGCAGGGAATGAAATGCCCATCTCCTGTATCAGAGGTCCACTTCCTCCCATAGCATCCTGCAGGATGTCACACCAGCCCAGCCACTCATGCTGCATGGCGTCACACCACTGGAAACCTCAAGGCAAGGAAGGTAGAATCAACCCCAAGGTATCCCCAAACATTCGTTGTTTGTCCAAGAACAAGAAATTTGAGGCTAGCCTTCTGAAAGCCTTGAGCCCCAGAGTAGACATGAAATGTAGACTCTATTTTCACAAGTGTTCAGCACGCAATCTATTGAGCTCTTCTGAAAATCTGGACCTTATTTAGACGGGTAAATGAGAGCCAAGCTCTTTTTAAAAAAGAGGGTTTAATAGAAATGTCTGCCGCCTCCTATTCTTAGGCCCCTAAGTAAGTGGTGCAGGCTGTGGTGCGACCTGCTGGTGCATGGCTGATGACTGGCTTTGTCATCCCAGGAGATCCTATGAGTTGCTAAAATGTTAATAAAAAAGCCAACAGAAAAATGTGCACAAACAGAGCAGAGAAGTTAAAAAAAAATTCAGCTTCACGCTACAGCAAATGTTCAGGGAAAATGTTTGCATGGGTCTAGTGTGAACTGGTTAACAGTCAAATCTGAGTGCTGGCCTCCTGGCAGCTAGATCTATATTACAAAATCCCATTGCCTTAGTTCACTTCAGAATTGTTTCAGCTACTCATTCCTATATCAGTGGGAAATTTGGAAGTGACTTTGGATTTGTAGTTTCCTTTTGATAAATGTATTAAAAATACCAATATAACAGCTTTTTATATCATAATAAAAATACATGGAGGATTAAATCCTGCCTAACTCTTGCTGACTTGGAAGCAAGTTTGCATGCTTTCCTCACATCCAGATTCGATTACACTAACTCTTAATGTACAGCTTTGCCAGAAATGTTTTTATTAGAAGAAATTGTACTTGGTCCAGATCGTGGCAGCAGGAA
>NW_010199847.1:222331-229053 GCF_000695765.1 Mesitornis unicolor
CACGCATGGTAACAGGCTTTTTTCACCAATTTGAGATCTCTACATGGGTTTCTAATTTCAGTCGGAATTGAGTTGAAAAATTGGCTTTTGGATCAGCAAGAGATTGGACACGATTGTAGGTAACGCTGGACTTTGGAAGTCTTGGACAAAAACTTTTGGCCAATAAGCTTTCTGCATTATATTCCTCAGCTGGGAAGCTCTCTGCCAGAGTGTACTCACATTCACTCTTGACTTGCCTCCTCTTGTTACTAGTGTGTATTTTATTCCTTCAAACAACTTTTTTAAACCCTTTCTTTCCCAAAATCATTTAGCTGTATCTGGAATTGTACTATCTATCCCAAACAGCTTTTAAAAGTATTGATTACTTCGTGCAGGGCTTTGAAGTAGCAGCTGTGAAAGATGCTACAAAGATGAAGATAAATTGGACAGTTGACAGTCCTGCTTCTTTTGTATTGGCTCATTCTGCAGCACAACTCAATTTAGTCAATTAACCAGATATCTTTCCAAAGTGCTTTTTTGTGCAAGCACCTTTGGCATTATTCGCAGCCAACTTAAAGTGAACCGATGATGGCCTTGAACAGTGAATGATGGTCACTGCAGTCATCTTTCCATCAGATGTATAATTTTAAATAGAAAGTACTAAAATCATTCCCATTGATTTGCTGGAAGCCAGCAAAGGCCAAATGGACACATCTTGATGCATTCGCACAGTGATACCTCCTCGAGTCTTCTTCGGGGCCTGTGGACAGTAATATACTATTAATAAAATGAGACAGTTGCAATGCAAGACTGGAGTTAACACAGTGCAGGACTGAAGGACACTGAAATCTTCTAGTTGACTGAATTCTGCATGGTTGATGACTTCGAGGAGCACAGGCTGCAAGATCTGTAACTGCAAGAATCAGGTTGGGAGTTGAGATTAAAATGAAGGACACAGGTTTCTGAAACCAGCCGAGAAAGCCTAGTTCTCAATCTTGCTAGATTCCTGAGGCGGTCAAAAGACACTTTAATTACATGATCAATACAATTTCAGGGTAAGCACGGAAGCCACAATGACTCTGAGGGCACAAACATTATTTGAAGGGTAAAGTGAAATCCCGTTGAAGAAAAACATGAGATCTCTGGTTTAGAGAAACCAATAAAAGCCTGCTCAGTCTCTTAAGTGTTAAGTTTAGAAACATTTGAAGACATCTGAAATCGAAGTGTGAAGACAAAGAGAATTATGTGAACACTCAGCAGTATCCCAGATCCCTCGGACACCATACAGAGGAGCAGACAATCACAAGCAATGAATTCATCCTGCCAAAGCAAAGCAGATGCCTGAAACATGGCATTGCTTGTTGCAAAAACATGAGACTCCGGTCTCTTGCAGAACAAGACTTGTAAAAGTAGCTTGTCCCCTCCTTCACAGGGTGTTGATTCCTTGGACAAAACAATGAAGATTTCCTTTTTCACTGAGAAAACTCTGGAACCAGTATCCCAAGGGAGACATTAGACTGAGATGCTGCAGCAGTAAATGCATAACCTATCCTGTCTTCACCAATTAAGGTAAAGGTAAATTAAGGTAATTCCATAATTACAGCACATACAGCAGAGAAGATAAAGGAACAACAGCAGTGATCCCTATTGATGTTTGTTTTTAGAGAAAATTCTGATTTGTTGAACCACAGTAGTGATACGTTTCGGTTACACAATTGTTCTAAAAGAAGCTCAAGATGGCATTCAGGGATCTGCTCCAGAATGCCCTCTAACATGATTATGGTACCCACCTAGATTTGACTCAAGGCCCAAATAAAGAAGAGGACAACTCTAAATTTGAGTCATCTCAATCCAAGCCACTGGACAGTGATGGTTTGGGAGGAGTGTAATCAGACCCTTCCATCTCCCCTATCCTGAAAAATGTTAAAAGTTTTAAATCTGAGAAAAAAATGAAAACAAACATTAGAAAGTCAAAAAATGTTTTCTGTTGAATTGAGTTCTCATTTTTGGGCCAACTGTAACAAAAACATTGTAGAAGTACATGAGCAAAGCCCAGACTTTCCAAGCTGGAACACAGCACTGGTCCATCAAATCAAGGCCATCACAGTCAGGTCACTCCTGCAACAGACAGCAGCATCATTTAATCACTTGCAGAAATCTATCCCTCTCCAGCCTAAATCCACTGTGATTTTCAGCAATTAAGTGATGCAATCACGGTATAATGCAGAAGAGCAGTGTTAGGAGGAACAACACTGCAAAGTAAACATAAGCTCGAGAATGAGAGAAATTTAGTTGATAAGGTTAAAAAAAAAAAAGAGACAAGCTAGCAAAGAAGAGCTTTTTCTGATCTGCAGAACCCTCTGTCTCTGCATTCCCTCTTCCAATCCTTTTAATGTTCTGTCTACATGGGAAATAAAGTCTTTTTGGCAGGGACACTATCAAACTGCACATCTAGAGCAACCTGCTCCACCCGACGGGACACTCAAAGTCAGTCCCACTAAGTCCTTAGACAGAACACCCATACTGATTTACCCTCATGCTTGGTCATGCTCCACAGGGTTTTGCTGAGGCTTTGAACAGAGCAAGAGTCAGTGGAACTTTCAACTGAAATTCAACAGGATCCAGGTGCCAGCTTTTCTGGGGTCCTCAAAATATTCCCTGCTAGTATGAAAATTTCAAACTACTTTTCCCTTCACAGTTAATTTCTTTTGCTCAGACCTAGTCCAGAGTTAAATATTATGTGGTATAGATTTAAGTACAGACACATTCAACAGAATGATAAAACATGTGCCTCCCAAGGTGTCCCTAATTCCCTGCGATTACGAAATGAGGACACTGCAGGTTTTTATTGCTGATGAACTCCAAGCGCAAGAAATTTTCTCTGTACTTATTAAGAATGATAAAGATGCAAGAGTGATTATTAATGTGCACCTCATGCATTTGCAATTATGCAAATACACATGCAAATGAAGCACAACCTTTGGGCTCCTGTCATGTTGCCAATGCTTCCCTCTGTGGTACAAATTTTGGATATGCTCCTTGCTTTAATATCAGGTCTTACACACTGGGTCCAGATGCTGTAGGATCCCAAGCATCTTCCAGCCAACTCTTAACAACTTGAGGTTCCCTCCGACTCCAACAGATGCTCAAGGCTCTTCGTAGTATTCCCAGGTATCAAAACCTCTCTGGGCCAGGTTAGGAGGACACTGAACTCACCACTCACAGGAGAATCTTTGAGGTAAATCACCTATATGTGAAGAAAAGCGGCTAGCGCTGTCTCGATTTGCTGGGACTGTAATCATTCAAGAGATTATTTAATGCTGCAGCTCACAGTGAAGCTGGCACAGATGCCCACCTTTCTGTTTAATTAAAGCAGAAAATGTAATTGGTAATTTGTCTGGGGGTTCTCTTGGGATGCTGAAGAGCAGACCTGCTAAGGAAGCCAAGGCGACACAGCACACGTGCTGAGGTGAAACTCATCTGAATGCACCTCACAGCATGCTGCCCTGGATGCACAGAAACAGCTCTCCCGCTCCTGCTATCCACCCTCGCCCAGGAACTGCTGAAACAGGATTAACCCACCTCCTAAAGGAATAGATCTATTGCTTTCATTCCTCTCCAGCCATGCACACGTTGAAAATCTTGATAAATGTATAGGTTATAAACTTCCTACAAGAACTGCTGCCTGTACATCATACTCACTGTACTTCCACCACCCCAGTGGTGAGGGGAACCGCTGGTGGAACAGACTGTGATCCTCTACATCTGACAGACAACAGGGGCTGGAAGAATGTCTCAAGCACGTTTCTCAACACCTGAAGGTGAGGGGTTGATTAAGTGATCTTGGCTGAGCCTGAAGCTGCACCCTGTCCTCTCTTCCACTCTTCTTCAACTGGAAGCACAGGTAGACTTGACATGGGGATCTCATGGCATCAATGCTGCAGATACAATAGACATGGAAGCCCACTGTATATTCGAAAAGTTGTGTAAAGCACAGAAAAGATGAAGCAAAAGGCTAGCTCTTGTTACTCAGAAACAAGAACTCCTCTGCCTTCTAGTAACCCCTCTGGTTCAGTGACTTTACTCCTGAACAGGGGCAAATGGAGATTGATTCCTTGACTTGAAGAAGGATAAGAACACAGTGAAGAATGAGTGAGTAGGCACATGATGTGCTGGGTTTTTCCCTGCAGTACAGTCTGTGCCTTGTGTTCTCTCTTTTCAAGAGATGTTGAAATCCAATCCTGATTTGATTCCCATCAAAAAATGCTAAATAAAGCCTCCCAGTTCACAAGTATAAGCAGAGAAAAGTATTGCATGGGAGTCCTTGCAAGGTGACTACTGCTAAGGCAGTCGCTGCATGAGTCTCATACACATCCAGCTTCTAAGGATCATCCCCTAGAAACTAAACTTTTTCAGGCAAGAAAGGAAACAAAAAAATCAAGACTCAAAACAGGGGTTAAATACAAAAAGAGCTAAAAAAATTAACTGAGCAAACGTTTAGCAAAATATTTTTAAACTTTCTTTGGTGACTCTGGGACTGCAAGTATGGGTGGAGGTAGAGTATAAACTCCAAAGAAATCCTTTCCCAGCCAGTTATCTGCAAGGCAATGTCAGTGTGCAGAGTTTTCTACTGCGCTCAGGACTGCAAGTTCCAGCCAGGGCCAGGATGGATTGTGCAAGCATCTTCAAGATCATGCTCTCATTGTCCCTCTCATCGCAGCAGTGGTGGACCAGTCCCCTAATTCTGTGGGATCAGAAGTATGCTAAAGGTTTATCTTTAAAGGGACCTGGATCTGGAAAGAGCTCTGCTCTCAAAATATCTCCCACAATTATGCCTGGTTCCTAATTATGCATTTCTGGAAATTTTGCCTGCCTCCTTTAAAGCCTGTAAAACCATTTTTTCCCCTCATCGTGCCGAGGTGTATAGAAAGAGTCTTCCTCACTTCCCCCTTATCCCATCAGCTCAGGTAAAAACAAACTAACAAAACCAGTGTCAGAGAGAAGATGACAATCCACATCTTTTTCATAACCTTCCCAATCATTCACCTTCTAAGGCAATTAAGAGTGAGGGCTGTGAAATCCTTCATGAACCACAACTCTTTTCTGTGGTTCTCCAGTTGGACTGCCGCAGTGCTTATTGCTCCTACAACACTGCCACCACCAGTGACTGCCCCACTTTTAACGCTGGGCAATGCAAGAATGCATGAGGGAAGGAAAAATATGGAGAAAAGTAAACCAAAATTGAAGAAGCCCTTCTCACAGCAAAGACCAGACATGTTGCTGCAAACTGCACTGCCTTAGTCAGGATGGTGTCTTCCTCAGCTATGCAAAACAGTTGAAAGGAGAACACCACGCACCAGCCAAAATTCTTCATGTAACAGGATGTCCTCACTAACGCCAGAGATATCAGAAATGTGCCAGACGACACCAGAATTTGAACTCTGCTGCGCTGGAACGCGCTCGTCAAGATAGCCCCTTGGATCGGCGTAGGCCAGCGTGTGTTGAGAAAGTTGTCATAGGTTGAAATTCAGAAGAAACTGGCTCTGTCTGCTGATATACTTTGTTGAGTCTACACTTCACAAAAAATGCAGTGGCACCATTCAAAGCACGAGCAGCACAATTCATCATCAGCTATATACCATATATGCTCAAGTAATGGATGCAATTTTGCCCTCAAAAACCCAGGTGCAGCAGTGGTACACACTTGCTTAAAACTGTCAGAAATCTACTGCTTGCTATAAATCAGGGCTGGAAATTCTATACAGGAAAATGTCTTACTCTTACCCTGAGGATCTAAGTACCCATTGTCTATTCAAACTCCTGTTTTGTCTGTGTCCCTTAAAATAGATCAAGATCAGTAGAGAAAAAACAGGTTATAAATCAAGATTTTCAAAGCAATTACAGGTCTAATTCTCAAGCAGTTACAACTCATTGTTTGAAACAGCATTTCAAAAGATCTTAGAAAGAGAACCAACCAGATACAATTTTTTTAGTCCCATGCAACCAACTCCATTAGTCAACCATTTTTCTTGTTCTGACAAATCGGGTAGAGTGTATTAAAATTATTAAAATCTAGAGATGGTTTCAAAAGCTGGGATTGGGAAATGTCAAACATGTTCATCAAAGCAAAGTTGTACTTTTACAATATTCCATTGAAAAAAAAATCAGAACATGGACCTGAAACAGCCAATCTTCCTTCCCTTTCAGAAGTGTTCAATTCGGTCTAAAGCTCAACACCTCTGCAGGACAAGCATCTAAAAGGGTTCAACCAAAGTCTATTTAAACACCTTGGATGGGGAGTGCTCAGCTCCTACCATCTCCTGTTGAGACACGACCTCACCGTTCAAAAAGCGCCTCACAACACGCAATGCCACACGGACTCAGTTGTAAAAAAACTAAAACTCCATAAACCAGAACAATGGCAACTTCAGTCTCACAGCTCTTTCACGTTCACTTTCAAAAAGGAAAAGTAACAAGCCTGGGAGGCTGCGTTACTGCAGGCACCGATCCCTCACTATGCAAGTGAACTCAAGTAACCTCCTATTCATCCAGGCCCTAAAATAGGAAGGCACAGTTCTGGACAAGCATATTGATCTGGATTCCTGTAACTATCCCTTTGAAACACAAATAAACTATTGTTAAAAAAACCCCAACAGATCTCAGTGTGCGCTCTGGTCCCTTTGCAATGTGTACTATCTGACTACAATCCATCTTGGCAGTGGAACAGCTACGCAGACGCTCTT
>NW_010199847.1:229084-230766 GCF_000695765.1 Mesitornis unicolor
AATGTAAAGGGATGCCAAGTATGTCTTCCCTTTTGTATTTACAGTAATAGTTTCAGCTTTCCCCCCCACTGGGCGTGCTGTTGGGGACCAGCTGGCAAAAATACACTTATCTAACAGGACCACTGTAATTCCACTTGAAGCTGAACTGTTTTGCAGGGGTTGTCGGCGAGGACCTTCTCCCACATTAATCTCCAGCAAATAACGGCACGGTGCTGTCACTGGCATGAAGCTGACAGCAAATCCTGTTTCTGCCTCCTTCAAGGCCACACTATCTGCTGACAGACCACTGGCCTCAGCCTGGCTCTCTTACACAGGTCTGTTTGGAGAGAGGCGCTCTTTGGTGTGTCTGAGCTGTGCTGACTGCTCTGGAAGTGGAAAAACAAGAGGAGTGCTTCAGAAAGACAGGTATACAGATGTTTGAATCAAACAGTGCTAAAATGAAGCCAGGGTATTCCAGCCTCCAGGAAGCATCAAGGACATGGTATGTACACCGTATCACTGTGCTAAGCAACCTGCAAATAGAGCTGTCTTCTGGTTGTAAAATTTGCCAACTTTAGGGCTGCTTCCCACTGTAAAGCTTAGAACATGGTGCCTGCGGCTGACCTGCACAGCTGGGAGGTCTCCTTGTGGCAGCCAGTGCAGCACGGACAGACAGGCCAGCCACTGACTTTCATGAGGACTTCGAATATCTGAGCAATAGAAAGTTTTGCTGATGATTATCTTAACTACATTAAAAACAACAGCTAGAGATGGGCTTTGCACTAGCTTGAAGTATGGATGGACCCACAGGTCTCAGCACTGCCCTAAGGAAAGCACTCAGAAGGACACAGACGATGAGCTGTGGGTTTTTCACACAACACAGATGAGCAAATCTGTTCTGGATTTTGAGGACTCCTGCTATTCTACATGTCCTACAACTTGTGGCCTTATCTGCACTCATATGAAGGAAAGGTGCAAATCCTACACCAGCATGACACCATGTCAGGCTTGTTGCAGCTCTATTGCACTCTTCTACTCTGCCACTTCTGCCCAGTCTAGTATTACATGATCTCTTAACAAAGCAGACAGAGAATGTGTTGAAGATCCCTCCACGCAGGAGTTGAAGGATGAAGAAATTATTTTATCTTTCCAGAATATATTCCTAGGTGATGAAGCTCTGCCCAAGGTACCATGCAGAACAAAGCAATCACTGAAGTCTGTGGAAAGAAACTGCAGGGAGTAATTTCCCATTGCTAACAGCAAACTCAGCTTAGAGAACTTTAGGTACAGGAAGTCTGAAACCAGCCCGTGTCCTCTCCATTTAAACGGGGCACAACCACCGTATCGCTGCCCTGTTTTCTCAACAGTGTCTGCCACAAAGCTAGAACTCCCACCAGGATTTCAGAGGGACTTTTTTTGTTGGGTTTTTTTTTCAAGGTGATAGTTCATGTAAATAAACCACCCTCCACAACCATTTAACATTTAACTTATTATACCATTATCCTAATTTATATTTCGTTAAGCCTTAGGGGATTTAGCTGAGAGCACAGATCCATTGCAGCAAGTGCTATAAAGACACACAGTAGAAAGCAGTCCCTGCTTCAATGAATATACAGTCTGAATAGACAAAAGGCAGGAGAAAGGCAGAATTATTCTCCAGGCCCCATCAAAACAGCCAATAAACTTACCCCCACTTCCTGCTG
>NW_010199847.1:230797-232438 GCF_000695765.1 Mesitornis unicolor
GCTCCAGAACGTCAGCTTTCATTAAAAAAAGCAACAACAACAAAAGACATTTCTAGCTCCTGTGGTTGTAAAACGACTCTTGAAGACACGCTAAATCAATGCAATCACATTCACTGAGCTATGCAGATGACTTCGGAAAGAGACAGAGCCATTCATCTCTGACAGGGCCCAAATAATTACCAATCTCTGCAGCCGCAGACTTCTCCATTTCAGTGCAGCAACTTCTAGTCCCTATCTCCCTGTCTGTCTTCATCCTATCTCCCTGTCTTATTTCATCCTACCTTACCCTCAAGTTTTCCCACCCCAAGTCCACATTAATACCTCTATTTCCATCACTGTTGCAGGCAGTCAGCAACTAAAAGTTTAGGCTGCCAGAGCTGTTGGCCTCCTTAAGTTCAGAAGTAAGAGAAGCACAGTGTGGTTAAAAGATGCGAGTCTGAAGTGAATCACACTGAAACCAGGACCCAGGGGAACAGACTGATGGGTATGAGCAGAGAGAGGAGAAAAAAAAATGAAATAACGAGGTTCACCATCCACAGCAATACCCCCTCCTGAAAGCATATATCCATGAAACACCCACAGTCTGGGGGACAAAGCAAATGTCATGGAAAGGAAGCAAAGCAACCTTTACTGCATAGTTTAGGTTTGTACGACAAAACATGTGAATCACCAGCAAGCATCCCCACTGCACAGACAGATAGAGCTCATGTAACTTCAAAGTCAATGTTTAAGCCTAAACGAGATCTCCCTGAGTGAAACAAGTAGCATACTTTTTACCTTATCCTTCTTTCCCAACAGGACACATTGCACACTAGTAAGCCTTCCTGCCCATATACAATGACACGTGTTGAAAGCACAGACAGATCTTCAACAAAAAAAAAACCCCAACCAGTCCTGTTTTGTCTCCTCGTCTTAAAGGACGTGGCCAATCAAGGTGATATTGGGAACATTACACACTTGGGAACATACCAGTGCTTTCACCACCTGCTAGCATGCTCGAGACAGATCTAGCTCTGCGAACTTCACCTCTCCTGCCAGCAGGAAATAAATCTTGTGGTTTTAGAGTTGGAGAGAGGATCCATATTCAGTTAGGAATTTATGGTGACTTTATGGATCCCACAAATGCTTCACTACCACCATTTTCTGGAAACTGTACAATTCCTGCAGTTCATTCACTGCGTTCAATTGCCTTCTTTCAGGGAAGCACTTTTAATTGCTTTTTTACTGATATGGGTTTCTGTGAAGAATAGAACATGGCTCATCCCATACAAAATGTTACCATAGACTTTTCAACTATATATAGCTTTTATAGCTAGTTTTAATTTCCCCAGAGTATTCATCCCAAAGGGTCAAATCTGTCCCTCATGAAACTCTTGTGGATCCATACCAAGGCATGTTTGACACGGTAATCACAGTGCTACAATTCAAGCAAAGTTTTCTCACATGATTTCTACCATCTCACAAGGCCCCTTTCCTTTCAGCTGCAATGAAATGTACAGCAGTAAGCAAATAACGGTGCAGTCTGCACTGATTTACAGATATCCAGACACTGTTACCAGTCCCTATAACTCCATGGCTGCTTGTTTGTTGTTGGGTGGGTATTTTTTTGTTTTTAATATTGCATTGGATCATTCCACTCTT
>NW_010199847.1:232469-252608 GCF_000695765.1 Mesitornis unicolor
TACACATTTCTGTACCACAAACAAACTGCATAGCCAGTATCAATTTTCTTCCTTTATATTAGCCCCTCTGGTACCTTTACATTAACCCAGAATGAATCATTGGCCTCTCAGTTATTTCTTGTTACATACAGTTTTGAGAAATGGTATAACTCACATTTCAGAGAAGACCTGGTTCCTGCAGACGGGTTCCTCAGCTGCCAAATGGTTGGTGTGATGGCTCACACTTCCTCTGTACACGCATCCCCTCCAGACAGCCCCTGGCAAAGCATTCACTTTTTCTCCCAGCTCTGCATCCGACGTGCTGGCAAAGCAACTCCATTGCAGCCAGTGCAACGCGCTCAAGGAATGGCGAGGTGACTCCAGTCCTCCCACCAGCGTAATTTCTTTCCACCTAACAGGGTCAGCTTGTACTGTCAGTTTTCGCTGCCAACATGGTGTCCTTTTTCTATCCAAATTGCTCATCTTCCTTGTCAACTGACTCTGCTGCCCTGTACAAAAAGAGACACGTTTAACCTGTGTGCTCCTTCCTGAGCACTCAGCTCTACCAAAACAGACAAAAGAGACACAGTGCATACAAGTTGAGCCAGTATTTAGCAAACTGTCCTGAATGACAAACTCTGGGCAAGCCGATAATAAAAACAACCCTGTAAGTGTCTGTATTAGACCAGCGAAATGTGAATTGTGTTTTAGACTGAAGCAGACTCAGATGGAAGAGAGAGTCTTCAGCCCAGCATAAAACCCAAAGCTCAATGCATCCTTCACAGTGGTGGAAGAAATACGGGGATATGAAGCAAATATCAGTGATCTGAGGATTTAAGTCTTGCTTGGTCCCCTCCTGCCTGACCAGCAGAAAAGAAAAACCCAGCTGTGAGAGAAGCAGCATCTCCTCTTCTTACAGGAGACCCAGAGCAGACAAAAGTCCTTGGCAGTCAAGACTCAGTGTTTGTCACGTTCCCCACCAGCTAACTGCAGAAAGACCCATGTCCAATTTGCTAACTTCAGCATCTCTGCTGGGCCCTGTGAATGTCACCCTCAAGCCCAACAAATACTTTCTAAGGTATCTTTTTCCCTCACTAAGGGAAGGTAATAGTAGCAGCAACATGGAGAGACACCAAATGACCCACAGAGCTGAAGGGCGTCTAAACTGTGTGTCTTTGTGTACCATAACAAATCTGAAAGGAAATTAAAGTCACTATTCAAGGAGCAATGAAAACAGCAAAAAGGGAAAAAACAATTTAAATAAAATAATAGGGCCTAGCAGAGAAAAGATTTTTTTTCATCTTCCTGGTCAGAAGTCTCCTTATTTCATCTGTCTCATTCACTCCACTCTCAGAACTGTTGCTATCCCCAGTTAGCTCATGAGAAACTGGGGCATAATAGAAGCAAGTTGTTTTTGAAAAGCCATGCCAGGTTTGTGTGGCAGAGCAAGAATAAAATATTTACAGGATTAAACACCCAGCCCTGTTTTCCTTAAGGCACCAGCAGGCTGAGGTACTGACTTCTACAGCAAATCTGTCTTGACAACTACAGTAAATCTGTCTCACGACAAGGGTATTAAGACCAGCCCACTACAAAACATGACATAAATCTGTCCCTTGTAGTTGGAGAAGAAGGTGTAGATTTGGGTATTAAAAACCATTGAAATCTCTCATTATAGAACCCCAAACCTCACCAAACACATCTGTTCCTTCAGGACCTGACTTTCACATAGCTGAGATCCACAAAAGCTTTGATTAATAGATTTAGTTGGGAAAACAGAAGACTCAGATTCTAGAAATGCAGTTTTGGTCCATAGCTTTGACATGATTTTTTTGTTGCTTTTGGACAACCAAGGCACTGCGTCTGCCAGGCTGCAATACCTGCCCTTGTGTCTCCTTGGCTTCTAACTTCTTCACCAAGGGTCATCTCTACAGGAATACACAGCGCACTGGAGCTCAAGCCCTGAATATTCTGATATCCCACGCAATTCCAGTATTGTCTAAGGTTCGGTTTGGGGTGTACTTTGGTGAAAATATTCTGGCTGGAATCCCACAGAAATTGCCCAAGGGCTCCCCTTGATGGGGAGTTAGTATGAATTAAAAAAACAAAATTATTCAGACCAGGCTGGTCCCACAGCCCTCCCGAGGCCACACTGCTGATGCCTGTGTGGCTGTCCCCAGACCCAGCTTTCCCTGAGCCCTCCTCATCTGTATGACGTGCTCACGGCAATGGGCAATGCTTTTCCAGGGGGACACTACAAAACAAAACTGAGCTCCTTTAAAAATGAATATGTTGTTAGCAATTGAAGCTGCATTAAAGAGCCAGTGTGAGTACTCCGTTGGTAATATACTGCGTACATTTGTCAACCAAACACAAATCGGTTTGAATAGATTTCTTGTGGCCTGTTATTTATGAAGGGAAAATATCCCCTAGTCCCTAGGCTGATGAGAGCACACGTTTTCCCTTCTAATCTTAACTGCCTATTATTAGCAACACCATTTATAGAATGCCCCTCTGCCGTATATATCCCAAGTACCCCAACTTTCCACTCTGCACGGGTATGCGGCAGGGGAAGACACAGAGCAGGCAATTACTGGCATTTCAATGTGCCTTTTGCAGCACACTCCTACACTTGGCATAATCTAATTACACAGGGCAGAAACCTCACCCAACCATATATTTTCCTTAGACCCTGCTGCCACCAGCTACTTTTACTCCTCATTGAAACAGAGTCCCCCTCTTCCTCCTCCTTTTTTTTTCCCCACATCGTTAAAAATTTATTATTTAGACTGATGATGACATCATCTGGAAAGGGACCCAGGCTGTGGTCATCAGGGCCTTTTTCTGCATTACAGAGAAGCAGTTTCTCCTCTCTCTCTTGCAGATCATTAATTTTTAAAATAGAGCTTTGCTTTAAATATATACAGCTCATTTTGCTTTCAGCTGATGAGTCAGAGGAGCTGTCTTTCATCCAGGTCGGGTGCCCCCCATGCCATGCTTCCTGCCCAAACCAGCACACACACTGCTTGATGAAGCTTTGACTTCAGGCCTCTGCAAGGAACACGAGGGAGTTTCTGTGTAAATAAACAAATAATTGCATTTGCAGGCTGACCAGCTTTGCTCCACCATGCATCCTGAAATGGCTTGGAGAGCACAGGCCTGGCCTTGCAGGTGCTCCTTAGGGGTAGGATCTCATCAGCATTTCCTGCAGATATTTTAAGGGAAGACTCTGTAATACAGCTTTTCCACAAGGAAGGTGAGCAGGTTTTGGCCAAGTATGGGCATATTTCACTGTACTACAGTGTGTTCTTACTGTGACTCTCCCATGAATCCTGACACCGCCCTCATGAGAGCTGTAGTTTCCTCTTCCCAGCAGAAAACAAGTCAGGTCTTTGCATTATCTGTAGGATTACACAAGGGATTAACAAAGTAAATGCTAATGGGGGGTATTCACTGCTGGCATCCTAGACTTGAAGGGCTGGACCACATCCCTTCCAGCCAGGGGGAGCAGGCAGACATGCTTGTGAGCACCACAACTCTGCAGGTTGGCTGGCAGCAGGAGGACCAGCACCCGCAGCAGCACACAGGGCCCTCCAAGAAACATCAATGCTATCCATCACATGCACCTCACAGCGGGATCCAGGATGGGCAGATGGAGCTGGGCAGTGGAAGATGCAGAGAAGTGCATGCCTGAAGTGTTCCTGCTTGCAGGGAAATACCTCTGTCCCCGCAGAACCCATCATCCAGATCTCACCTTGTCAGGAGCAAAAGCTCTGGGCAGTGCAACTCCATATTCATCCACTTTAACTTTAATCCAGTCCTTAGTCTACAGGTAGTGGTTACTAATTGTATTAGCTGGGGGAGAACCATTATTTTCCTGAACTGCGTGTATCTCTTCATCCTTCTATATGCACAAATCCTTGCGAGCATTTCACTTATTTAAGGCAGTGTTTTGCTGCTTGCAAATCCCTTCAGATAAAATAGATTTAATCACCCCCATACACATCTAGGTATTCACAGAAGTGGAGGGGATCGTGATGGATGTACAGTCACCTTAACATGACAGCAGTTTAGGAGAAAGCAACAAAGTATATTTTACCTGAATGAGGATGCAGGACACACTTTGAGAACAAGGTTGTAAACAGCACTGACTTTTAGATACCAATCCTATCTACTGTTATTATCTTATAATAGACTAATCTCTCTAAACTTCTTATATACTTAGCAAGGGGGAAAAAACTTACTTCTAGAAGGTAAGTTAAAGAAAAGACTTAATTTAGATGCACTTTCCCTTCATTGACCCAATGGAGAAAGAAAGTGATGGAGAGAGCCTCCTAAATAAGGTGTTATAAATAGCTGCAATCAACACATAGACTCACTCAAATAAGTGACTGACCAGGGCAAGGTGTTGCTCATCCAGAACAGTGAAAGCTGCCACGGGTTCTTTAATGAGCACAAGTGGCTTCAGCTTTGGTTTTACGTTTACTCCAAGCACAACACCAGTCCTCAAACTGTGCTAGGGCACGAGTTCAGGACAGGTCCACGAAGAACAGTGCTTCTCATTCAATCATGTCCAGTTATTACCTTCTTTAATGCCTTGTTTTTCTCTGAATTTTCCACATCCTAGAACAGGCCCATCTCTTTGCTTGTGAGCACTCAGAAGCTACTGAAACCTTTGCATGGTATGCAGGGATTCAGGTTTAAGAAAGAGAATTTCATAGTCCCTTACTATGTTGTTATATCATTTTCATTATTATTTTCCACAGCTCTCTAGTAGACAGGGAGGGCTGTCAAAGTACAAACATAGAAAACATTGTCATACATAGCTTCTGAGAAGAATAAGAAAAGGTCAGAAGTATCAACTGGCTGTTACATGGACATGTGCTGTAGTATTTTCTCTTACTCTGTGATCCAGTAACATAGTTCAACAAAATCTGTCAGAAAATCCACAATGCCTTGCTCGCTCTCAAAATCACTGCTTTCCCCTCCAGCTCCTCAACCTGACTGCTTGCAGGTCCTGAGCTCCCCCCCAACCTTCAAACTTCCCACGGATGATCTATAAAGCACTCAATAATCCTTCATTTTTGGCTGAACCAAGCAGAACAGATGGAGATGAAACAAAGAACTAAAGTAGACAGCACAATCAAATACATTTCACTGCACTTACAAAGTTATAACTACAAGAAGTATTCTCCAAACACAATTTCTCCAGGGAATGGCAAGGGAAGAAATGGGAGGGTAAAATGCTATATGGTCATAAATGGAAAGAAGCAGCTTACAAGACAGCCTCTGGGTGCACGTAGGCTCTATACGGTGGAAATTTTTAAGAAAAAGAAAAAGTATCTCTATCTCAATTTACAGCAGGGAGTCTCCTTCAAAACTCACTGCTTCATCTATACCTCCTGGCTCTGATTCTTCTATTCACTCTTCAAACTCAAAATCCTCCTTCCTTAGACCTCCTACTGCACTCCATGGAAGACCCCTGTCACCTCCACCATCACTACTCTGCCCATGCCAAGGGCATCCCATTCAACACCAGAGTCTCATCTCCACTGTGCAGGAACCTTGCCATTTATCTGCCACGAGCCTGTGAATTGGGCCTTAAGTGCACTGCTGGAGGAGAGGAAGTTTTTATATGCAGCAAAAAAAAGAAGTTAAAATGAATTAGATTATGGTCGTATTAATTCAGGGCACCCACCCAATCCTTTCATTAGCTTGATTCTCCTGCTACTGTAGCAATCTATAAATGTTATAAGCTTTAAATGCTCTACATACTTTAAGCTTTATGGGAGACTACTACTATTAACAGTTGCACAAGTTGGGAGGAAAAGGGGATGCTATACGGGGTTATATATGAGCCTGTCAAGGCCATGAATACAAAATCTCATGCTAAACATTCCCAGAACTTGGGATGAGACTTCCAGATACTTCATATCAAACAGCTCCCAAGGTGACATCTAAAGCTACGTTTCCAAAAGCGCTCAGGTTCTATCTGCAGCATGTGAAGCCTTCCACCTTTTTGGCCATTCATTGCCTTGAAAGATGTTACACGACTGCGACCACGTCTGAAACACTGAGCAATTCAGCCTAACCCTTTACCCTGCAGCCCAGACAACCACAAGCATGTGGTTAGCAAAGGAGTTCCTTGAACTTCTGAACTCTGTTTTTTTTTTTCTCTGAGGTGGGGAATTAAGTGGACTTAGTCACACAGAGCTTCAGTCAGGGGTCTTTGAAGACAAGGAGCTGGCAGTGATAACGCTTTGTGTGGGGAGGCATTTTTTCCTCTTAGTCTTGAATACCACGTTCAGTTTCTCAATGAGAAAAAAAACAGAATGAGGGCAGCAGCCTTCATATGGCCATGAAATCACTTCTTCCTAATCACCATTGGAGCCTCAGCAGCAGGAGACCATCAGGTCACAACCTAATACCTTTTCCAGTCATAAATTTCTAGATATCTCCAGTAATAGGTCTGATCTCAGATTACTGGAGCTGGGCTTTTTTCATTTGTTTTTCTCAGAATAGCTGTATGGAAGAACAGCTTCTTTACAGGCAGCACCCCAAATTTATAGAGCTTTATCTCAGTCACTGACTGACCATTAAATTCCATATTTACATCTATTGCCAAATGGGTAAACAAGTAAGTACAATAATTTTAAAAGTCAAATCTCCATTAACTTTTATGTAACTGAAGATGAGATGAAAGTACATAGACATGATGCCTAGCCTTGGCATGCTTTCCAGGAATAAAACTATGCTGCTTTGTTACCTTTCATAAAGAGATCAGGATGAAAGCTAATCAGTAACAGTTTCACTCTTTTTTTTTAAATGAAGACCATTTCTCTAAACCATTGCTTTCTCTCTTCACCAGTGGTTGCGTTACCAAGAGCTGCCCATTCTCAACCTTCCACCCGAACAACAGAAAGTCTCAAAAAGCCCATTTCAGAATAGGATACATTTTGTAACCAAAACACACAACAGCAAGAGGGGAAAAAAACCCAGAAGCACTTGCTCACAGTAATAGCTATTTTCCTTTCCTCTTAAAGCAACACAGTGAAGCAATTACTGTACGCTGTGTGTCCACGGGCTGTTTCAGCCAAAGCAATTGGCCGGACGGCTTGGAGGGGGCTGGAGGTGTGGCACAAGGAAAAGAAACAACTCCTACCAGATATGATTCACTAACAACAAAAACATCCCCGTGGTACCTCTTACTTTTTGTAAAATGAGGACAGGTTTTCCACCAGCAGGGTTTTCCGATTAGAGGAATTTTTCTGTAATGGGATTGATGACATAGGTGTTGGTATGAAAATAGGAAGGACCTCAAAGGTTACAGCTAAGCTGGGAGTTTCCTTGTACCTGAACCGTTGCAGATTCTCAGAAAACTCCTGTGGTCTCAGGAGGACAAACCATATGGGAAACCCTTTAATTTACTTGAGAAAGGAGAACGCGTTCATGGATAATTATCTCTCTGGAATTACACTGACTGGAGCGTATATGAATAAACATAGAACAGTCCTTGTTAGGCAAAACGTCGTCTCTCGCACAAACACGCACCATCTATTGCTGGACACATGGAATGGAGAACCAACCGATTAGACCAAGGAACATCATATAAATTAGAAATAGATTAAAGAACATCATGTAAATGTGTTCTACCTCCAGGCATCAAATTATGTGAATCGTCAGACCCACTTTATACTCACGTATTCTAAACCATGTTTTTAGTTCTGATGGCCTTTGGCACACAGCTTTGCTGTGAGTGTGCCTGCAAATGTGTATTTGTTTTAAAAGTATTAAAGTCAGAACTGGCAGCAACTTCTATATTTAGCTTGCTTGGCACTTTCTTTTAGAAAAGATTCTTTAAGTCTTTTTTTAGAAACTTAAAAAAAAATTATGATACAACCACTATAAAATTAAATTGAAGGACAGGCAGGTGGGAGAGAAATACTGGTATCATTTTTCTCCAAGACAGCAGGCACTAATAGTTTAACGTTTTGCATTATAAGACGTGAGCTTTTGTAATTGTCTCACAAAGATGAAAGTTTCATGATACAAAGCAGAGGGTAAGGGTGTCTGAGATTTCTCTCTGTCATCCTGCCCAAGTTTTCCTTATGTCCAGGTGGTTGTACCTTGGTAGGGAGACTGATGCTTCAAATGAACGCAGTTAAAGGTTGTGTTGGTCTGACAAATTATTAAATTGCTGTATAATATATTTGAAGCAGTATTTTAATACGAGGTTGCACACTTTTGCAGCTTCGACTCACGTATGCCACGCACAGCTCCCAGTGAGTTCAAAAAGAGATTCGAGTGGTTGGTACATCCTAGAGCCAGACTTTTTTTAACCAGCAACCAGTAAGTATTATTCCTGTTAACAATTAAGCAGACAATTTCTTTAACAATTAAGCAGGTAATTTCTTCTACCCTACGGCTGTGCTACCTCAGCAACTGGAATGATCGTTTCACACCCAAAACGTGCTTTGGATCAATAAAAAAAGAGAAGCATGAAACTAAGATAGGAAATGTTAGTATTTCCTGACTTTTTTTGTAATAGATAACAATAGAACAATGTCAAAAATCAAACAATAATTTAACTGCCCTTTCAAATTAATCTACCATAGCATAAAGGTCCATTAATAGCAGATTTCTAGTAATGGGTAAAACCAGACCTAGATAGAAAAATTCATAAAAGAGAAACAATACCCATGACAGTGGCAGGAATAGCACATGCTGTCAAAAACTGGCAAGCAAAATAACAAAACTGATACAATAAAATAGCTTATAAAGACTTTTATCTTATAAAAATATACGGAAATACAAGAAAATATACAAACATACAAAATTTCAAAATAAAAAATGCCATTGAATGCCGCCATTTATTTTCTCTCTCATCTGAAACTCCTTGCAAACTTTATACACTGAGGAATAGGAAAGTAGATGAAATGAGAAAACATTTTCTTATGTTTTGACTTAATCTCATAATTTTGACAAATCTCATAATTTTGATGGTATTTAGAAGAATGAGAAATTTCTATCACCCCAGTCCATCAATTGTACATCAGTTAATGTTGCCTAAACTTGACATTTATAATCCGTGGATATTCCACCCCAAAATGGGCATGAAAGATTCTCATGAAAACGAATACGTATGTCTTTTATATACCTATCACTGCCAACAGTACCTTACCTGAGCAGTAAAAACACACTTGCCTGCACAAACACTTAAGAGCACATCATCTGCTAATGCCATATTGAAATGCAGCAATAGGCAGTGCTGTCTTAAAAGATCTGCTGATTCATTAATGCTTATGCTTTCACTTCGATAGCAAATATCTGGTTTTGTCTCAAATAAACACATGCAAATAAAGCCACCCTTTATGTCAATAAACTACGCTTTGTGTACTCCATTTTCATGCCAATGGGAAAGATGCTGTAAGAAAAGTGGTTTGAGGACGGTCAAAGAGAGTTGCAATTAATCTGCCAGAAATAGTTATGGTAAATATTATTATTATGATTATTAATGATTTTTAAAGCACTGTAAATCTTCATGACAGTAATTATGATGCTTTGTATATATAAATTTGGCATTCTGCATATACAAACACTTGGGCTTGAACTCTTCCTAGATCATTAGGAAATTAGAGGTCATATCATCGGTCACTTGAAAAGTAATTTCCTGCAGATCTTCAGGCAATTCTCAGATTTATCCTCACTGTAAAAAAAAATTAAAAATAAAGAAGGTACTAATGGTATCTCCCCAGGCAAACAAGCTTACATGGAGGCTGTGATTAACAGCCTTTAAATACAGTGACCCTTTTGTGTCAGCCCCAAGGGAAAGACAGGGTGGGCATGGCTGCGGAGCCGAGGCGGTGGCAGGCTGAGGGCCCATGTTCTGCACATGTTGGTAGAGCTTCCAAAGATAAATGGAATCTGTGGAAAGCATTAATCTTCAGGGACCTCTTCTAGGCTACGTGTCACTTAATGTATTGAGAAAGGCAGCAGGATTGAAATGAGCTGTCTTTTTCATGCTAATCCTCCCTGCCGAGGAAACTCTCCAAGAGAGGTGTCTCCTTCTTCCTAACTCTCTTTCTCAAGACTCAGATTTTTGGAAAGCTGTGATTCCAGGTTGAGGATTCCTACAAAGCATTACTTGCTGTCTAAAGAGGAAAGAGGGAGCTTCCTATCTGCTCTTGCAGGGAATCAATAACCTTCCTGCTGGCAGTGGTTCAGCTGTGCTTGGTGCTCTGCCCTCTTTTGCAGTAGATCCTTCTGGTGATAAGCAAAAAAGACATTACCAGGCAGTTCTATTGAAAATTAAACCCAAGTGTTCTCTGCTCAGCTAAATAAGCAGTTTCTGCAATCTACATGCTAGACAGAAATAATTCACCTATTCCATCTCTCCTACTGAAACCCCACCTTTCATCCCAGCTGAGAGCTCTGTTCACCACACTTGCAGGAGCTGCTGGGATGTGCTCAGAGGGGCACAGCAGAGCACATCTCCTGCTCGTAGGTTCAACCAATGGCAGTGTCTGCAAAGAAAAGTGGTTAATGCTGATGTTGAAATTCTCTGCTCAGTGCCAGCTAAACAGAGTGCCCAAGGAAGCTGGGCTCTGACATGACATTATTTCTCTATCCAAAAAATAAAAATAAAATAAAACAAAACCATTTGGAGAACTTTATCCAGTCTATTATGACCGAGTTCAATAGCCTTGAGATTCCAAGCTTTGGAGTGATGGCTTTACGAGAACATCAAAAGCAGTGAGCCTGACCAACCCTCCTGGACACAGGCATGCTTCTTCTACAAGGAGCCGCAAGTGGCTGCAGGCAGCATCCATTGGGAGCTTCCCAAAAGAGAGCCCTTCCTGAATTATGAGCGGGCCCACACACGCACACACTCAACTTCACAGTCCATTGCTTTCCCAGGAGCGGAGTCTGTGCTGTCTGCACCAAGGCAATATATCTCTTTATGGCCTGCCAGTGACTTTACAGAGAGATAAACAAAGCTTTTAAATCAAAAGGAGATGGAGCAGAAGAAAAAGTTTGGCACCCCAGAACACACGCTGCTATTTATTCTTTAACCCTTCAAGACAAGCAAGAAAGCAAGGAGTTCCTTACAAAGGATCTGCCAACCAACAACCAAGGGAGACACAAGAAACCCAAGGGTGGAAATTTAAAGTAATCCATGGAATGGATATGGCACTGAATTGAGCAGTGGGATAAGTGGTCTTGAATTTGGACAGTCTGAATTTGCTGTTAACCAAAAACGTGATGTAAGAATCTCTTTGCCTCATCTATATTGACTGTAAATTTTGGAGGGCAAGGAGGAACATCTACTCCACATGCATAGCATCAGGAATGAGATCCTCATCAAGGTGAGAGTCTAGGGAGGTTCTGTCACCACCAAAATAATGCCAAATCATCACATATTCTCCAGAAGTGCTTTTCAATTGCGGAGTCTTTTAGACAGACAATAGCAAGTAGGACTGTAGCTCCATCAAAGACTGCATTCAATCATTTCAGAGTTGAGTGGAAAGTTGAAATTTTCAAAGAAAAAATGATCCAGAGCTGCTTCAAGTTGGAAAACATCAGCAGGACCCAAAGCATTCTGGTGACTCATTTCTTTAAAAGTTTCATCATTTCCCTGCCCCACAACCTGTCTTGAGAATCTGGGACATGGTTTGTATATCTGGTGTTGGGAAAATGTCTAAATCCATTAAACATTTCTCTCTCTTTATACAAAGACTCTGAAAGCTCCTTCACCTTTTCACTGAAAGTATGTTTGAGGCTTCCCTTCACTCCCTCCTAGAAAACTACTTCTGTTTGCAAAGACAGAAACTCCACTCGTATCCCAAGAAGAAGCAGTCCAAATATTGCCCAGCAGCTACTGCTGTACAGACCCACCAGACCAAGCCAGATGCTTTCAGATGCGTGCACACACTGTTTGAAAAGCCACCAACTCGTACATGCAGAAAGGTTGTGTGAACATGTAGAGGCCAGTTCTTCATTTTCAGCTCCCTGTTTCAGCCAAAAATTCTTCTATATTTACAAAAGAGGATATTTTCTAAGAAAGCAGGTTCTTTCACTAAATTTCTAGTCCCTGCTAACCAATCTCATGTCCACCTTCCCAAATTCTAGTCCAAGCTACGCTGCTATAATAAAAGGCTTGTTTCAGGTCAGGTTCTTGCATAAGATGATTCGCAAAATTCAGAACTAGAGTGGGGACTAAGCTGCAAATCCTTTCCCACCTGCCTAGATGCTCAAACTTCCCCTCACTTCAACCACATAGAATCTGGACCCCACAGGTTCAGTAGGACTATTAGGTGATCTTTAAGGTCCCTTCCATCCCAAACCATTCTGTGATTCGGTGAGTCTTTTCCTTATTATACCTCTGAAAAAATCAGAGGCCAGAACCCCAAACTCAGTCCAAAGTAAAACATTCTCCCCTCCTGGCTGTGACCACAAATCTCACCAGAGCGATCCCAGGTCCTCAGCACAAAAAGCTGTTTTTCAGTATTTCTAGCTGCTTTCACAATTCTTTGTACCCAAAACTCAAAGTGCATAAAAGCAACTCCATAGTCTTCTGGCATTTTTTGTTTAAATTATGATTTCTAGCATTTTGGGGTGGTTTTTTTCTGTGATCACAGCTGAACTTCCTACTGGCCCAGAGGGAGCAGAGAGCAATAACTTTAAATGGCCTCGTAGATGCAGCCATGGCCTCAAGCCAGCACTAATTTCCAATCTTGTTATGCTGAAGAAAGATGGTGAAGAAAAAAAAAAAAAGGAAAAAAAAGAAGGAAAAGAAGAAGAATGGAAACCAGAAAACCCAGAAATATCCCTTAATGTTAGTGAGAATTGGAAAGTCCTGCTGGTGGTTTCAGTGACAGGCTTAAGTTTCTATTAAAAAAAAAAAAAAAAAAAAGAATTTGGAGTATCTGTTTAAAATGAGAGTGAATATTTTTCCTTAGACACAGAACATCCTTGTGACATTCAGGTCTTTGCGTACGGCAGGCAGGATGGAATTTTACTGACCAAATAAAGCATCATCACTACTTCAGTACAGCAAACATTTGTAAAAACATATTAAACATGTCATAAATTAACTGAATTTGGGAGCCTGTAAACACTCACTTGAACTTACAGTTCTTTGATTTCACCAGCATATCCAGATATCTGGATACCCAGAGGATCCCAAATTCATCCCTTAACCTGCTAAGGCATTGGCTTTTTAACTCCTTTTACATTTTCTAAACTCCTTTGGGCCCATTTAGTCTGCTTACCAACCCTTTCCCTGACAGTGGATGAAAATTAAGGGCACTGGGGAAAAAGTAACATTCTGTAACACCTTCCCAAAAAGCTCTCACTTTCCAAACTCAGGGTTTTATAGCTCGTGGGGAAAAAATGCATTTACGGCATGCGCTAGTCAAGACAAAGTAAAACTTTGTATCACACAAGGAATGGATGCAAATCAAAATAAAACTCCAAGAGGAATTTAGCAAGGAAGTATGGAGTTACCCACATCGATATTTGGCCAAGAAAAAAGGAGAGGCTCTTGTAGAGAGCACTGTGACCGCAGGCCCTGAGAGCTGAGGTGCTGGGCTGAAGGAGACAGGTTTGGAGCACAGACTGCAGACTGATGGAGAGGAGAAGCTCCCTTTCCTTACAAAGCGGTCTCTGCTACAGTTAGGTCACACTGAGCTACTCAGGTGAGCATGGCTGCATTGCACTATAACTTCCCATCAGCACAAGGCAACAAGACTAAGAGAATGGCAGTCTTTAAATTAGTTTGTTTTCCCCCACTGTGTTGCCTCTCCTCCACCTGCAATGTGCGTTCAGCCTTTCCATCCAGCAGCATCGCCCAGACGGATTCAGCTAGCAGCTCTGCTCACCTTCTGAATGGGATTTCTGTGCACGAATGGAAGGCAGGGCTGAAGGAAAACAAGAGTTGGAGAACAGCATAACACAACAAATACAACACAGAGTTAAATCTAAACTGAGGAGGTCTGGCAGGTAACCCAGATTTTGTCCAAGGGGAGATACACAGAGAAGCATAATATACCCAGAGGTGTGAGGAAGTGCAGAGTATAAAAATTAACAACTCATTCTATAATATCAAGTCAGGGACAAGGAAAAGAGTTCCCTTGTCCTTGCACTTTGGTTTCTTTCTGTCCTGTATTCGGGCTTTCCAAATTCACTAGAGAGACTCTGACAAGACATGGTGTTTTGTTTCGAGGTTGCGTGTCTTGCATTGCCTGGAACAGGCAGCAAACCACATTTTCTCCTTTTAATCTCAATAATTAGTCTTGAAGGCTGCCAGGCATTTTACTGCCTTAGGTGATACAAAGCTGAATCTTAGATTCCTAAAGCAGGGCCATCAGATCCAAAGTTTAACTGCAGATGAAACAAGCAGTGTTAGATTCCCCAAAGGCTGCCACTAAAGCCAAGGAAGCTGCTGCTACTGATACTGCTAGTGCAGTATCTGCCTCTGGACAACCATGGTGAGCACTGGAAAGAGATCTGGAGTAGCAAAGCAGCAAAATGTGGTCAGAAATAACCATAGCAGGAACTCAGAGCTGTAGGGCTGATGGGACAGTTAATGTTGGATGACAAAGCACATCTTCATTGTCAAAAACACACAAGCTTTACTCCACCCGCCCTTTCAAGCCCTCAATACGAGAGCAATTTCCAGGCATCTAGCTCCAATTGATTTCTCACTGGTTTGAATTGGAATTAGTGCCCAGACAGCAGTCAAAGAATCACTTACCTAGTCCCTTGAGCTTCTAAGTACATCAGGAACATCAAAAAACAGAGTGACAGAAATATCTCAGATACCTTGTTCCTTCTGAAATTGGGCTTTGTTTATCTCCTTCCTTCATTTTTTTACCTATTTGACAGGAAAACAACTAAAAATCTGGGCCAGCATCCCTAAACCTCCTACGCAGACACCTCGCTCCCCCCGAGCCCCTTTGCACACAGAGACCCAGTGCCCCACGCAGAGCGGCGGCGCAGAAGCAGCATTGCTCTTTTGTGGCAGCAGACTCAAGGCCAGCATTTGAACATCTGGCCTGAGGACCAGATGTTGCCTCCTAATGTGCACTTGCATCTTTTCCCTCCGAATGGCGATTGCTCCTCTTGGTCTGATGCCAAAGATCCCCTCATGAGACACATAGACACACACACACACACCCCCTCCCCTATTTTTTCACCTCCTTACACTGGGGTAAGTTGGGGAGTGATTTTTTTTAACGTAATAATTGCCCAGGTATAATTGTAAGTAAATCCAGCTCAGTATGCCAAAATGAACTGCAGGTTTATATATAAAAAAAATAATAATAAAAATACCAAAACACCCAAACATCAAAAATAGTCATAATTTCTCAGCATTTTATATCAGCTGTGGGCCCATGCAGAAACTGAGGCAATTTGGTCAAAAAAACAGATGTTAACTGAGGAGATGCATCCTGCACTGCAGGTCCTTGGCAGTAACAAACACACTGTGCTAAGAGTCTTGCGCATCTAAATTGCCTTTAGAGGAAAATTATCCCTGAGAGAGAAGACTGGAAGGTAAACAGGCAGGGACCAACACAATTGCTCTTTGCATAGGATGCCAGTGTCCAGGCATGTAATTCCCAATTGCTAACAAAACAGAAATATTGCTGTCAGGAAAGCGAGATTCTACCCAGGAGGACTAGGGTTATGGAGGTGCCATTCCCAGTCCTGCCAGGCACCCTTTAAAAGTTCCTTGAGCACTTTGAGGAGGCTGTTTCTGCGTGTGTGGAGTGCAGTCTCCTCAGGTGGCCTCGCTTCACCAGAAACCTTGTAAGCCTCTTGCTTCCAATGTGCTTTCAGATTCCCAAATGAAGATGCTCAGTAAGAACAAACGAACGAGAAGATAAACTACTGATAACTCAGATTTAAGCTTCTATTTGGAAAACGACACTGAGAAACACAAGAGATGCTGCCAGGCAAATAAGAGTGAATGAGCAGAGCTGCATCACCAGGCCCAGTTCGACCAGGAGCTCCCCTGAGGGCCGCAGTGTTTCTGGGGGAGACACCTCTCTTGTTTTTTGGAAAGCAGCTGCACAGGTCTGTATTTTGCCAGGCTGCTCTGAGGCCAGAGAGGAAAATGGTAATTGTTTCTTTCATTTTTCATCTGTCCCCTACATCTCCTCACTAACAACTTCAGCTGCAGCCGCATTCTATTTTTTCTCCTTACAATTGTTTCAATAGATTCTTTTTGGTTTATGGGTTGGTTTTTGGTGGTTCCCCCCCCCCTTAAACTGAAGCCTGAAATATGCTCTGAATTAAGAAAAAGCTCCATGTCACTAGGGATTGGGCTGCTGCTGAACTGTTCCGTGTGTATATGTGTGTGTGTATGTGTGTGTGTACGCGCGTGCGTGTGTGCGCGCGCCCAACCTCCCGGCCAAAAATGCCTCGGGGGCTCTCCCTGACTGTTGGGGTCCTAAAAAGGGTCCATTTCTCCTCATTGGCCACCCTCCTAAATGGCTGGGGGGTGAGGGGAGAGCTTACTCCACCCCCACTAACACCACGCTCCCTCTATAGCACATCTGTCCAAGCTTGCTCACTGCTGGCCCTTTCCTTCTCCATATGCTACAGGCATTTTTGGCCTGACTGAATCCTTAGTGCATTAAGCAGGAGGCCCCTGGTTCAAGAAATCTCCCTCACATTTAATACGTAGTGCAGAAGAAATGGTGTGTGCAGTGGCGGAGGGATCAGCAAAGAGGGGAAAAAAAAAAGAAAAAAGGTGTGTGTGGGAAGGGAGAACATCTTGCCTGTTATCTTGATCAGAAAAGAAGAAAGAAGAAAAAAGAAAGAATGAAAGTAAGACAGCTTTGGCTTTTAACCTTTTGTGTGAAGGTAGGATTTTATACAGGCTTGCTGCTTGTAAGCACTGACTCAGAGATACAGAGGACTCCATGGTCCACACAGCCTCTGTCCGTAGTTGGGCAGTTTATTCTGGGGCGATGCAGCTGCGTAGCAAAACAACACACATGAAATGCACGCACACACCCCAAACACAAAATCTTCTGGATATCACTTTGTTTGGTCCCAGGTTTAAAACTGGAATCTGGGAACCGGTCAGTGCAGCTGGAAATTGTCCCGTCTGGATTGTGTGAGGGTCATGTGCTGGGGCAGCCAGCTACGTGGTGCAACCTCCCTCGGACTTACCATCGGGCTACCTAATCCTGCATCTCAGCTCCCAAGGCACAGAAACCAGCAATCCCAGTGCTAAACACACATGCCAGTGGGGAGGACTCTGCTCTTGTTTCTTGGACAATTGCTTCCTGGTGCTCAGACACACAGAACGACATCATGTAGGGGAAGACAGGGTGCTGTGAAGGCAGAAAAGCTGCCAACCTCTGCTTCTTCTCTCAACTTGTCATCACGGTGATCTCTAACAAAATTACTTAACAGTCAATGTACGGGTATTCAGGATCCCTCACGCTGCTGGGCCAAAGTGACCGTGGGTATTCAGTGTCCCATAACTGACTGAGCTGGGCTTCATAGAGGCCATAGGATCCCTGGGAAAAGGCAGTTTGGTGTGGTAAGACGGTGCCAGGCTGCCAGCCCTTGCTCGGCTGGACCTCACCTGGCAGAGCCTGCCCACAAAGTCGGCACAGGCCAGTCCTGAGGAAAAACTACAAAAGCATTGCAGGTGGAAAGTGCAGAAATGTGTTTTGTTGTTATTCTGTTTTCTAAACAGTGTCATAAAATTTCAAGTGCTGCCATTTTTAGGTATGTGGCCTTTTCAGAGTCCACTTCCTTGTACTCAAAACCCATGTGCAACAACTATACTTACTCTACCTGTATGATCACTTTATACTACTAGGTTCATGCATGAAAAACAAATAGTGTACAATAACTTTTATGTCCCTCTAGTCACGATTCTAGAGGACAAAAAAAAGAAAGAAAGGATTGCATCCTAAATTGTCCTTGTTTCAGCAATGAGATGTTCGGCTGTAGGTTCCTGGACCTCTCAGCTATTTTGAAAACCCCAGCCTCCATTAACCTTTGTATCAGAGAATCATCTGTAATTTAAAAAGAGAGGACCCAGTTTCCAGGAGGCAATGTTTGATGCTAGTGGTGAGCTTGGGAATGGAAAGCCATGTACGTATCATCACATTGCTTCCACTTGGTTACAGTTATCTCACAGTCAACTGTAAATAACAAATTAAGCCACGTAAAAACCTAAGCACATTAATTATTAATCACAGCACGATGAAGAGTAAAAGTAAAACAAAGGTAGAGAAACGTACGACAACCACAACACAATCGTCGAGGAAAGCTACAATCAGAGGGAACAACTATTCCCGTCTACTGTCCAAATAACCAGAGATGAGACAGGCACAGCACTTCTCACAAAACCTGAAGAATATTTTAGTTGAAAGGGCACCAGCCCTGGTTACATAAACTGGCTAATTTATGTAATACAGAATAACCTTGATGAAACTACTTAATCCACCTTGTTTGTCGCATGCTGTAAGAAGCACAATAGTCACTTACCTTGCCCAAGCATTGGATGAATAAAATCTTTAATGATTATAAGAACTTAGATGCATTTACAGTATCATTCCTCTGAAAAACAGAGTAGAAAATCAACACTCCATCTACCTGACAGTTGCTAATATTTTACTCCATCTGATCTTTAAATGCACTTACAATTACAAACTAAGATATAAGAGCCAGAAGATACTCAAAGCTGCAGTCTAGCCTGTTCCACCATACAGAAGGCAATACAAAATACTCCTAGACCATCCCTGACAGATGACTAACTTGTTTTTGAAGACCTCTAAGGAAGCAGATCCAGCAACCTTCTCACACAGCTTATTTTAGCGCTGAACTATCCTTGAAGCTAGAAAGATTTTTCTAAACTAAACCCTTTCTGCTAAAAATTATGCCAATTATTTCTCTCCTACTCATTGCTGCTATGAAGAACAATTCATCACCATTCTCTTTCTAGCAATGTTTTACATATTGGAGCAATGTTATCACGTCCTGTCAGTCTCCCCTTCTCTAGACTAAACAAATCCAGTTCTTTCAATCTTTCCTCATAGGTTGCGTTTTCCAAACCTCTTATCATTCCTATGGCTCTCCTTTAGTCCCTCTCCAATTTGTCAAGATTTTTCTTGAACAGTACAACCAAAGCGGAACGCAGCCAAGGCTGTACGAAGGTTGCCTGAAAAGCAAAATTTACCCCTTGTCTTTTACCCACAAGTCTCACTAAAACTCTCTATTGCATGAGCTGGCTTATCCGAAGCAGTTTTATGATGTTAAATCATATTCAGCTCATTATTTTCCAGCACTCTTCATCCTTACTTGTCTTTGTTTTTAAATATTGCTTTCTCTTGCTAAGTGCTTTATATTTTGCAGTCTATTCTGTACTTGCATTTATTTCATTAACCATTATGATTTGTCTTCATCACATTTCAGATCACTAAGTTCATATAACCAGGTATAAAAAAAAAGGTAAAAAAAAAAGTCACTCAGATGTCTGCTTCTCCTTTCCAAAATCCTTCAACCCCACCCAATGTGACCTCAGAAAACTTTATCAGTACACTTTGTATCATCACACAAGACAGTCACTAAAGTCCTGCCTCAGGGCAGACCCTTGAGGGATCCCATTTGAGACGTCCTCCTGTTTTTGCAGAAAACTCTCAGTATCTACTTTTTAAGCCTTACTTTACAACTAGCTGTGCCCCCACAACGTGACAATTTGAAATAGAGCTCTTTTCTCTACTGTGACCACGAGGATGCCATGAACGACAGCATTCAAAGCCTTATTACGTATCAACAAACATCATATCAACTTCATGGGTTTTATTTACTTGTTCATCTGCCCCGCAAAGAAATTGTACTGGTTTGACATAATTTGCTTTTGCAAATCCATATTTGCTGTTTCATATTAACTTCTTATTCTCTGAGTGCTTGTAACAGCTAATTCTAGAAACTTTCTGGGTATTGAGGTTAGTTTTACTGTTCCATAATTCCCCTGGCTCTCATTTTCCCCCTATTTAAAAATAGACCTTATTTTTACCCTTTCCCGGGCCTCTGGCTCTACCTTGGTCATCCGTGAACTATGAAAGATAATCTTTACTCACTCTGGGATTGTTTCAGCTACATCCCTAAGTACTCCAGGGTAGATTTCAT
>NW_010199847.1:252622-276814 GCF_000695765.1 Mesitornis unicolor
TAGCAGAACATCTGAATTATCTACATTTTAGCCAGTATAGTCTTTTGCTATTTTAGATGATCCCCTTGTTAAAAATTATTACATTAGTATACAGCCACTATCAACCATTTTTTGGAAGAGCAACCAAAAAAGGCATTAAATATTTCATTCTCTGTATCATTTGCTATTTTCTTTCCTTCCTTTTTAAGTAATGGACTAACTTTTCTAACGTTAGGGGTTTTTTTATGTTTTCATTGGTGTTTTTAAGGGGCTTTGACTTAGGGACTGATTTATAGGGGGTAAAGTAATGGAAGAGCAAGATCTGTATTATCTAGAAACTCAGATACCATGAGCAGATGAGATGATGCATAATTTTTAGCTTCAAACATAACTCATAACATAAAAAAAAGAGAGAGAAAATTCCCTTGGAAACTAATCGAAGTCTAAATAACATAAATACATATGCAAAAGCTTCTGCTTTCCTAAAAGTTTATCATATAACCAGTATACATAAGACTGTGCGTGCATGCTTGTGCCTCTGTGTATAAGCTGATGACCAAAAGCATTTTGAAAAGCAAATTTAAATGCTAATGTAGCCAATATATGATTTCTCACCTAACTGACCAAATAATTTCCAAATACATTTTGTCCACAGATGTCACAGTAAGAAAAGGAAGATGATGACAAAAGTACAGAGTACCCTTTGAAAGCAAAATAACTCAAAGTTAAGCACTTTTCTTTTCAAGTGTAGCCATTAGCAAGAGTTCTGTGGAAACCCTGTGGGTTTTATGAGGTTTGATGAGCTCATAATTAGAAATGGCTGAAATTTGAACCAGGGACTTCTAAATGCTGTGTCTGGATGGAAACAGAAGGCTTGCTTCTGCCCGATTTCCTACTTAAAACAGGCTTATGTGCAAATTTGAATAAACTTGGCTAAGACCGATAATGCCGAAGTGGACTGGTAGCACAGGGCCAAGTGTTTCTGATACTTACTGACTAAAAAGAATTTCTTCCCAAACTCCAACCAAATTATACTTTAATCAGAGAAAGGGGTAAATGGTTCAGAAGCTGGTTAGAGGCCTCAAGAAAGGAAAGAAGGATAAGGCTGGGTTAGAAGAAGCCAGGGGAAAAAAAAAAAAAAGGTGTGTGTGGGGGAATTTGAGAAATAGAAAGAGGCAATCACAAAAGCTCTGAAAAGCATCTGGGAAAAAATCCCAGATTTTCAAAGAAATCTAGGTGTCTAGCTCTCTTTGGAGATCTCAGCACAAACTCTCAGCTGCTGTAAATGAACACTGCTGGAACGAAGGCAATGGAGACGCTGCCGATCTCAACGGCAGTATTTCCAATTCCTTCTGCCAAGCTGCATGCTACAAGCACAAAAGCAATCTGACTACTGAACTTCGCTTGCCCGTAGTGGGATGATGGATCATCTTTATTAACATCTTCTCTTTATTAACTTACAGACCCCAGATAAAGAAACCAAACTGCAGAGCACCTGGAATCACTGCAATCTTCCGTGCATTTACAGCAGCTCTGAGAAAGTTCCTTTACAGATCTGGGGCTTTTTATCTATTTCCAAGCTGTACCTGAAAGCAATACATTTCTCCCTTACATACACATCTTAACTATTCTCCTTTTCTTTGAATTTTAGGCTTCATTTGATTAACTCTGCAAAATATTTTGGGGTGTAGTCAGTCTGGAACAACATATGCAGAATAGATCATGATTATGCAGGGTAAACCAGATCACTGAACATGAGGCAGATTAGCAGCTATACTGGATAGCCGATCTATTTAAGTCTTCTGCATTTCACTGTGATTTAAATTAATTAAAATACTGTGTGGTTTTTCCAGCGTATTACTTGAAAATAGGATTTATTTTTTATCTGGAAGATTAGCATTATTATTTCAGGGTATTCCTATTCTGGACAAAAGCCCTCAATATTTTTGGTTAAAACTCTATTTTTTCAATAAATTCTAGCTTCTAAAAATTACACCACTAAAGAGGATGATTCTTGTTCTCCATTGCAAGCTGAAACACAAAAAAAACTTCAAAATCCAAGGTTAAAGACTCAACAAAAGTTGGTGAAAGACTTCTTAAAAAAATACAGTCCTAGAATAAAGTTATGGTTGCTTCTACTAGAAATATTAATGAAAAAGAGTTGCTAATTTAATGCTGCCCTTTTGTACTAGTCACTGAAGAGCTGCACTTGGTGCTGTTCAGGTCCTTCTGTATCCTATGAACTCCTTTACTGCTCCTATAAAACATTCAGACACCCGTGCTGACTGCAGTAACTTTCTCTGAACAGAAAGCGTGATCCTAAGGAGAACAACTTCAGAGCTGCATTTGCAGCTTGGTGCAAAGATGTTCCAGGGGGAGAGGTGGCTCCAGAGCAGCTGTGGAACTGGAGGTGTTCAGCCTGGAAAAGAGAAGGCTGAGGGGAGACCTTATTGCCCCCTATAACTACCTGAAAGGAAGGGGTAGCGAGGGGGAGGTTGGTCTCTTCTCTCAAGTAACAAGTGATAGGACAAGAGGAAATGGCCTCAAGCTGCACCAAGGGAGGTTTAGATTGAACATTAGGAAAAGCTTCTTCTCTGAAAGGGTTGTCAAGCACTGGAATGGGCTGCCCAGGGAAGTGGTAGAGCAACCATCCCTGGAAGTGTTTAAAAGATGGGCAATGTAGTGCTTAGGGACATGGTTTAGTAGTGGACAGCTTATGGCTGGATTCGATGATCTTAAAGGTCTTTCCCAACCAAACAATTCTGTGATTCCATCCCATGCCAAGCTCTGGGCTGCAGTTCTGGCTCTCAGGGGCAGAGAGGAATGTATGCATTGCATGACAAGTGGAAGCACACTCCTGTAGCTTTTGATTTCAACCTTTTACTTCAGAAAACTGGAGATAAGTATCAGCAGCTGGACCTTAAGTAAATTGCAGTCACAGAGCCTGTGTAAATACTGAGGTTTCAGAAGAACAAACTTCTGCCAAACAGCTTTGTGCTGGTGAGGGGGGCAGGAACCCTCTGCATTTGCTAGAGAAACTCCAGCTTCTTGAAGTGTCCATGGACAAGTATGAACAGGTCCGAACTTGTTGGGAGGTTAAAGCCAAACAGAAATTTCTGTCTTTTTAGCCTGGCCCCTCTGTTTAAATTGGAGCGATGACATCAGAGGAAATGAAGGATCAGGGACGGAGAGAGAGAGAGAGGGAGCCTTCAGAGACTGAGACCTGCTCGCCGGAGAGTGCCGCAGCTCAGCCGGCTTTCACACATCAAGCGCCTCGGCTTTAACCAGTGCATAAGCTGGCCCCTTCTCCAAGGGTGAGCAAGAAATTCAGTCCCTGTGTTCAACTCAGGGACAGAACAGAAGAGTGATTTGATTAATGCGTGTAGACATCTACGTGACTGCAGGGATGGGAAGAAAGAAATGAGAAAGTGCTCTCTGGAGGCTTTGTATTAATTAAAGACTGCTCTCCAATGAAATAACCATCTACAGAACCATACTCCAATTACAAAGCATCTCGTAACAATTTTAGCATCTCTTGCCTGTGCTCCTGGAGCTTTCTGCGTTAAGTGAGCCAAAGCTCCTTGCTCCCTCCCGTCACTGCTTTCCCCGGGCTTTGGGCACAGCTCCTCAAAGCTTGCCAGGAAGGTCACGGAGCAGAAGAGGACATTGGCCCCAGGTGAACATCACATACGAAAGCAGGGTGGTTATGTTCACTGGAAACCAGAGGCCAATAAAGACAAGCAGGAGCCGATCTCCCAGTAAAAATCAGTGGCAACTGGGACCTCGGCTTAGCTGTCCTCCTTAAATTTGTCCTCTGCACCAAAGAGTTACCTATGGAAGACTTGTGTGCTACAGGGTAAACTCAGATTATATAAGCTATAGCTTTATTAATTTTCTCTCTGCTCTGAAAGACCTTAAAGCCTCCTCGTAACTTTATATGTGTGGGCACAAGCCTACACCTGGCTGGAACCCTCTCTGAAATCCAGAGGCATCCATATGAGACCAGGGTCTCCCAGATGGATCCCATTTCAGGTCTTCTCCAACCTAATGTTAAAAAAAGCTTACTTAATTGTTTCAGTTTCATAGAATCTCATTTTATGAG
This sequence comes from Mesitornis unicolor, assembly GCF_000695765.1. Classification (NCBI taxonomy): domain Eukaryota; kingdom Metazoa; phylum Chordata; class Aves; order Mesitornithiformes; family Mesitornithidae; genus Mesitornis; species Mesitornis unicolor. The sequence goes on from NW_010199847.1 coordinate 256,704, forward strand.
AGCTTCTAACATCCCCTGGGATCACGGTAGAATTAAACTTTACCTGTCCTGTAACATTTATGCTGGTATCTGTAATACCCAGCACATTGCAAATGTGAGGGCAACTAAACCGGCTCTGACTTTTTTTCACCCTGATACGAAGACAGATGAAAACTGCTGTGAGGGACTGGAAGCCAAGTCATATCCCCCTTCATGCAGAATACAGTTCATGAGAAAGCTGCTCTGGCCTGAAAGGTTGCTTTTTTTTGCAAGGCTATTCTACTCCAGAGCTTTACACTAATTGTTCTGATCAGCAATAACATCTTCTGTTTTGCCATTTTATGGACATTATGTAAAGTAAAAGGACAATGAAGTAAAATGGATTTTGTCAAAGCCACCAAAGCATTACAAAAGAAAATTTGTTGCATAATGGATGCCCTGTTCCCCATAGTGAAAGAAAAATACCCTGGCTTCAGCTTAATTTTTTTGTTTTGTCTGTTTGATATCTGATGCTTACCAGAAGGATTTGTAAAGAAACCTAAGGCATTTAGACTCCAATTTAATGGGATTTAAGCATTTACTTCTGTTGAAAATGTTTGAAAACAATATGCTAAAGACCAAACAAACTACTAGGTTTTAATCACCTCCAAACTTTGATACCTTCAACAATAACACATTGAAAAACAGTAGAAAATTATGGGGCTGGAGACAGCAGAATGCAAATGAACCTTTCTGTGCCCTGACTTTCCAAACCATTTCAGACTATTAGTTCTCAATAATTTCAACTGACGCTGCAATTACTGAAGTCTTCTGAAAGTCAGCTGTCAGCTTTTAAAGTGTTATTTTTTTCCAGTCATAGCAGATGGTTTGGAGATATAGTGGCTCTAAATGCTCACTTGAGGAACCTGAAAATTCCAGAAATAGGAGATTTTAAAACTGACAGTCGGTTGATAAGTTTTGAGACTATTCTATGAAACTGAGAAAGGGTGAAAAGAAAAGATCAGGAGGAGACACTGAAAGAGAAAATACGAACAAGCTTTCTCAAAATAACCAGAGCTCTGCAGCAGTGACAGGGGAATAACAGAACCTGTTCGGTGCCTGACTCTGCTACTTCTGCCTTTACTCTTGTTGAGTAGTAGCATTAGTTTCACTGAAATCAATCAGCCTGCCTCTGGAGTCAGCTGTTATTTAATTTCACTGAAGGGAAAGGGCAGAATCAAGCCAGTAAATACTATCACATTTATAGATATGTTTTGTTATGTTACATGAGAAATAGTAGCATGGGACTGCTGGGAGTTTTCAGACTGATAAAGCTGTTATCGTATTTCTATTTTTCACTGGGGAACTGCAGCACCAAGAGATCAAGGTCATGTTTAGTAGAGAGGGCTTAGGGGGTATTTTACATATGGATAACTTTAAGCATATGTTTAAGTGTTTATCTGAACTAGTCTCTACAAATGTGCTAAGACAATACAGCTCAAGCAAAGTCCACAGCAGTGAGCATCAATGAGCCCCAAGTAGCTGTTCGAGGCTATAATTGCCAAACCATAAACTCTTTGAAGTGATAGCTCTATTAATGCCATCATTTTCTCATCCTTAAAGAACATTTCTGCCCCTTATAGCCCATCCAGCAAAGGAAAATAAGGAGACACGAGCTCCGAGTTCCTCTCCATTTCTTATCTAAATACAGCCTCTTAGTTCATCAAGAGCATCACACTGTCCTAAGCCTCTCATTTCAACAAGAGATGAGAGTTTTACCTGAAGTGCTTCAGTGACTCTCTTAGACAAGTCTGAAGCTCTTGAGACTAGTATTAAATGCACTAGGTGTTCCTTCTGCATTACTCAGACCCTTCAAGAAGTCAGAGGGAGAAATGAATATGTATTCTATATGTCAGCTGGTTATATCAAAGCCTATCTGTGTCTAATTATGGAAAACAATCTGCCCATGTGAAGTTAACGGGGAAAGCTCTAAACAGATGTTGATTAAAGAGTGCCTCTGTAGAGTACTTTTTGAGAGGTCATTTTGCTGAGTTTAGATTGAGATGGATGAAGGTGAGGTATTTGGCAGTGAATTGCATCTTTGAAGTGAGTGACGAGATCAGGTTTTAGTATGGAAGCACAGAGGTTGCGGTGACATTCATCTGCAGGGAAGGCAAGTGGAATTATTAAGAGAGTGAACAAACTCATCTGTGTGAGCGAAAAACCTTTCTGAAGTGAGAAGTCGCATTTACTTAAAGGGATGTATGAATGTAAAGGTTAGTCTGAGTTGTGTGAGAGAAAACTAGTGAACATTTTACTGGAGACAGTGGCATAGAGAGGATACACAATAATTTCCAATGAAAGTCTCTTAAACCATGAGCCTTTATTTCAGATTAATTTCTTCCCTACCTTGAACAACACTGGGGTGGATATGTTTTATTAAAACCTTCTTCACAGCCCTGAAGGTGCTATCAAAGATCAATCAGCTTAGTCAAGAAGAGGGCTGGTTTTTTAGTTCCTCTGAAACACTGGTAGTGAAAATAATGCATAGTATTACCCTAAACAATTTGCAGAGGATGGGCCCAGCCCTTTGGTGCTGGAAAATGACAGATCTGCTAAGCAAGAAATTTGGCCCATGTATTCAAGCCTTCATGGAGATTACGCCTGAGACAGAGCAAAGGAAATGCCACAAGTTCCTTTCTCTCAAATGATGTTGGCACTCCTCACGACAATCCCAGCAGATTTATTACCTCTCTGAAAACATCCTACTGTGCTTTATACCTCCTTGTGGAATAACCACAATTTACTGGTAGCCAGAAGCCATTAGGTGGAGATGGTCCTTTTTCTTTCCCTTTGATTTCAGCAAACAAAAATCCAATGTACAACAAAGAGCTGCAGATAGGAACTCCACTGAATGTCTGACTGTAAATGAAACCCTCAGTAGCTTATTGCTTGGAAGTGAGCACAGAGGTTGAAAAGTAAATGCACTTTGTCCAGGGCAGAGCATTGCTAAAATAATTTCTGTCAGCCTTTGCCAAAGCACTGAAGTCAACAGACTTGGCTAATCCACCCTGATAAATGCAACAGTTACAAAAATAAGTATCTCCAAAAGGCAGCTGGAGCTGGCCAACACGAACAAAGAGAAGAGAGCCACACTCGAGGCCCCTAAACCCTGAAATAGTTGATAGAAAAATTACCTTTCCAATGGCATTTCTATCAGGCGTGGACAGTCCCTACTTGCTCCCAGCCATGGACACCTCACTTGTGTTCAGTTTATTTTCTGCTCCAAAGGACTATTGGTGGGTACCAGCTGTAGAGCTGTGGCTTATTTCCCTGAGTTCCTTTATCCAAACAGCCACCAGCTCTATAAAATCCCCAGTATTCAACTGGGGATATTCCGCTTCCTTTGGTATCACTGTCACCTTATCAATTAAAGGGAGATGGGCAGAACAACTCGAGGTGAATTTTAAGCCCATTGCATTAACTTTGGAAGCAACACGACTCCCATATTTACCAGTATTTTTGTATTATTCCATACAGAATGGAGAATGAAAAAACAACTATTTTTTGGCAGTTTAACTTACTTTTTTGGCATTTTAACTTACTTCAAAGCATATTTCACTAAATTCAGATGAAAAGCTGCTGTGGAGAGAAATGTATAAAGGAGAAGAGTGAAATACATAATTTATTTGAGAACTGTCCTTTCCTTTTGCCCACCTTCCATGGAGTCTTTACGTCTAACTTCTGTGGTACTGTCAATCTCAGAGAGGTCAATAGACCTCTTTGCAACTTCCAGAAGAAGCCAGGAAAGAAAGATGCAAGCACTTGTAAGGAAATCCTTGAATTTCCAATAGCTTTTTATGTAGCGGCTTAATGTCTAGACTCTTTCTTGGAATGAAGGCTCTGGATCATTTTCCTTCCCCACCCCCAAGTACTGCCCTGCATGACTGCAAGGCATAGAAAGCCAGCATCGCTCAAACTCTGTTCGTTGCTTTCACTGAACTTGTACCTCACTTTCAAACTTTACAAATTGGGATTACACATTTAAAAATACAGAAATGGAAAGCTAAAAGGATATTTTAACCATCATTCATTTTACAGATTTCTGACTAGTTCTGCCTTAAACCTTCAGAATATTGCGGTTCATTACTAACTCACAACTAAGCTTTCATTTTGCAAGTTATTTTATGCATCTTTTCATACAAGACTAAGCTGTAACTCTCCATACAGTGTTGCTAATCTCAGATTCATTCCACTTTCAGGGCTTGCGCACCCTGATTTTGTTTTATTACAACCATTTCAGTTCAGCATACCATGTTCTGTTGACATCTGTATCAGTACATCAGTCCTACTCATACAAAGCTTCAGCTCTGCTGGTGAACTGGTTTTGCAGGTCCATCTATGTCTTACGCAGGATGACCATTTACTGTAGTTTTGCTTAAAGAGAATGCTCTTTTCTGGAGTGCTAGCAACTCCTGCTTTAATATTTCAGAGACAAGCACCCACTGCACTGTAGTCCAGCCCTGGACTGAGCGCAGTCTGTCACCAGCAAAGTTATGTGAGCAACAGCACATCCAGTTGCCTTTGATCGCACCCAGAATTTTAACTATTGCCTCCAAGTATGAAACCTAAATATATGGGCATGATGGTAGTAGGAGGAAGCACCGTTTATCAGTATTGCCCACTAATAGAAAGAGCCAAAAGAGTCATATCCCATCACAGATCCAAACTCACATCTCCATGAGCTCAGCAATGCTACTCCAACGTGTCGCTTTGACACACAGAAATCCTTCATCCTCTCTGCAAAGAAACTCACATGGTGTGGGTCCCAACAGAATAACTTAGTCCTGTGAAGCTGTTTTATAGACATCAGCAGATGTGGTGTCACTGTGCATTCACAATAGGAGCTTGCAGTGATTTTAACTAACAGAGGTTACAAACTATTCTTTATTTTAACCACTGCTTCGAAGTTTAAAGTATAAAACAAAGTCATGGTGGCAATGGCAGAACATTGCTTGTCAGGCAGCCCTAAATCTGGGATGCATTAACAGTGGTTGGAGACAGCTTTCTTATTAATTCATACTGTAGGTTCACAGAGTTGTTGTCTACTAATCTATTAATTCAGAGAGTTGTTGGTCTGAACTTGAAGGACCATAAGTGCATCTAGAGAGCAACTCCAGGAAAATGAGACAGTTACATTTAGAGAAAACATGGGTCAGCTTTGGTGGAGGTGCATGTGCTTTGGCATTGCTGCTTTATTCTCTGCTTTATGTCACCAGCAGCAGCACCAGAACTTTGCAGAGGTTTTTCTTGACAGTGTCTCCCTTGAGTCATGGATCCTTATCATGGTTATTAATACTGAAAGAAGATAATCAAGTTATGAAAGGGCAGCTCAAATTATCTCCCACCCATAATGCACTCCATCAGATGAGCCAGAGTGACAGGACAGAAGCTGAGAACACATCATGCATTATGGATCATTTCTTGCATCTCTCAGGCACTGCATTCTTACATCACTTCTTTACAGGAGGCATGAGACAGGAACTAATATATGCGTGTCTTAGCACAGTATGTAATGCAGTGAAGTCCTGACCTTGTTCAAAGTTACTAAGTGTTATTAATATATATAATGGAAATAAATATTAGCCTTGCTTTGCAAATCGAGCAACCCGAGACACAAGGCCCCCCAAGCGATTTGTCAGGATGACAGGGAGACAGGTATCCTGGCAAAGCCTTTTACTCCAAGCACCTGACAAAGTTCATTCCCATCCATCCTAGGGCTACTGCAGGGGCAGTGGGAAAAATCGCCTCTAATAATGTTCCTGCTTTATCAGCAAAAAGAGGACGATAACAAAACCAGCTCAGGCCAGACAAAAGCTAATTGAGGCATATGGGCTCACACAGATACTTAGAAGCACTGCCTTAAAATAGCCCAGAAAGCCTAAGGGATGAATCTTCCTCGAGGGCTGCAGTAGTCAGCCGAGGAACCAGCAGTAAGGCTTGAAATGAGCTGTGATAAAGCATTTCCAGACAGGTCAGACACCTGCTTCAGACTGTCTGAAAGGACAACGTGGTCCACTGTGCTGAAAGCAGCAGTGGTGAAGAGAACATATCCCTAAATCATTCGCCAACACGAGATGGCTGCCTAAACTTTCCAGTGGGCAGTCTGCATCCTACCATACTTTTGCCTTCGAGCCAACCTCAAATATATGTATGAGATCATGGGTATGGAGGTGCTATTGATGCTGCACTGAAGTGACCTTCTCTAGAACCTTGAATATAAATGGAAAACACCATAGACGACCAGATGAAAATTTGACACATTGCCTGGAGAGAGAACAGACTGTTTCAGTGCCCGAAAGAGGAATGCTGTATGGCAGTAAGTAATAGGTAGCATCCATTAAGCAGGATCTCCTTGGACACAGATCTGGGGGATAAGTTTTCAGTGTGACATTGAATTCTTCAGACACTGTAGTAGGCTTAGGTTCTTTAAAGGAAATTTGCTCAGAGGAATATAAGCCATTTCCAAGCATGAACAGAGTACATTAAAGCACTGACTCAGGCTTCGATTCAGAAAAGCACTTAAGCACCCTTCTTGTAAAGGGATACTCGGACTTTGGAAGGGAAGGTGTATTGTGGTCTCTTTGGCTCAATGCCACGTAACAGGGCATAAAATAAACCTCCAACTAATGCAATTAAGGAAGAATCTTTCACAGCAGACATATTTAATCCATTACTGCCCACTGCAGCAGTTCTTGCACCTAAAACTGGTCATTGCCAGGAGCAGCGCACTGACTACACAGCAGAACAAGCCGTTATAATAAAGCATTGTCTGAAATATTTAACAAATAAAACTATTGTTTTGCACTGTAAATTTAAAAGTTGCGACTTTGCTCTTTAATTGTGATAGTTTTTCATGGGTTTACAATGTGACACATATAAAAATGAAGGCACGTGGAACACAGCAGAAGGAAACAGCTCCTATGGGCAGAGGAGCTTCCTGCCAACAGAGTCCCAGGGGACTGTGGAATTTTGGGCATGAGAGCAGAGGTGTGGGAGGTAGGAACAGAGGTAGGAGGTGGTTGACTTTAACAAAACCACTCTCATTTCATAGCTGGCTGAAATCTTTGTGGAAAAAAGATTACAAATAATCTTTTCAAATTACAGATTTATCTTTTCAAAATTGTGCCTAAACTTCCAAATTAAAGAACAAACAACAACAACGACAAAAAAGAAAAACAAATATCTTTGAACCTACAGTCATCTTTGCCATGAAAGCATCAATGATATTGATAACAAAGATTCTAAATCAGTCATTCAACTTAAAAGCAAAAATCATTCGTAGTTCCACAGCGTTTTATTTCATGATGCACTGGTAAATGCTCAGTAGTGCTTTTTTCAATAATGATAAACTAAAAGCAACATGAGATCTCACTGCTGTAACTTGGCTGTTAAATCTTTCCTTGAAAGTGCTATGAGCTTGCCAGAATACTTGGTGAGATATCAGGGCTGCGAATTGACACAAAAAGAATTAACCAGGTCCTATTGTATACTACAGACTTTTCTTCTTGCTATTTCTGTTATGATTAATCTTCCAAACTCTTTGTAAATGTTTTTATTATAAATATTATTCTTGACATTAATATTCTTATTGTAGGACACCTATAGTTTTAGTTCAAATGTCAGTGTAAATTCAATCCTCATTGCTCATACTGTAGAGACAACTTCCTCGTGTCTTTGTCCCTTCAAAATACTACGGACACATAGTGACATGATACAATACAAGAAAATAAAATGAATAAGGTAGGAACGTATTTTTCCTTTCAGATGAGAAAACTGATCTTCAGTGTCACAGCCAGGGTTGCATGAGGAGTTAACAGCAGAATTAGTTATTCCTGTTCCAGTGCCTTAATGATGCAATCATCCATCCTTGCCAGTTAGCTCTCCTTATAATTACAGTGTACAATGACGCATGTTTTAAGAGTATAGACAAGCACAGAGCTAATATCATGTTAAGTGGTCTATCGAGTAACTGCATCAGCTCTCTTAATTCTGTCCATCTAGGGATGTAGTCAGAAGAGTATGAGCAGGGCAGCTGTGGATGAAGAACATCCAGGAAAACCACTAAGATTTATTTGCAGCAAAATTCATATAGTTGCTTTCTGTAGTTCCCAAGAAACCAGATAAGGTCCTTTCAAATGTGTGAGAAATGCAGTGTGGCACTTTCCCTTGGAGCACTGATGCAAAGGCAATGGATGCTTTTCCATGGAAAAGAGTAACTTGAGATTTAACTATGTCCTGGAAAGCATATGGACTGAGCAAGCTCATCTGTCACTGGGAGCAGGTCCCTTTCTGGTTCATCTCACATCTCTGTTTTCAGCTTCGTGTGACTAGAACTACTTCTGGCCCTGACTACACAAGGACAGTTTGGCTTTGCGTTCCTGAGAATCCACCCCCTATTTTTAAGTTTATATGAAAAGAGACAGCAGTGCAGCCGACAGTGATGTTCTATGAACAGGGGGATGCTCTTACACTAATGAAACACTCCTGGGCACGACCTATCTGCTCGTGAAAAGTGTCAGCTTAAAAGTTCCTCCGAAGTCATGAAACCAGATAAATCTCCCTGTCTGCATTGACTTTCGATTAGCAAGGGCTGGCTAGACAGGATCCTGAACTCCCTTCCATCCCCAGCTAGCTGGGACTGCATCTACAGATAATGGCACAAGCTCTCATCCTCGCTGGCCTTGTTGATAGTTTTTTCAGCTTCTGGACACAGACATTGAAATTTAAATTTACAGCTTCTTATCCTGTTCTTCTTGGAAGATAACACAATTCTTCTTGCATGCACAGGCCTTTTATGCATTTGAACTTATATCCTCTCTCACTCCTTTCTTCTTTGATAAAATGAGTTGAGTTATTGAGGTTTTCCTCAGAAGTCACACATTCTGTCTGACCACCCTGTTGACTCCTAACCCTGATTAGCTGGGGAAATGGGAAAGAAAACCTTTCATAGCTTTGCCATGTTATTAAGGACTTGTCTTTTAAGGGCAATGAATGCCTTTGCTGCCACTTAAGCTCCTGCCAAGGGGCTCAGCAGAACAGTTTCTTTCCGATTGAACTTTTAATAAACTCATCATTTTTCTAACTCAGTCACTCAATCATAAATGACTATTTGTCTACTTCTATAAACCCAATGAACAAACATTCATTGGCAAGATTATTACTATTGGAACTACTCAATTTGCACAAAATGAGATATTATTGCTAAAATATGGAGATACCATAACAAAGGCTGAGCCAAACTATATGAAATGCTCTAGAAACACATGGAAAGGAGAGCTCCTTACTGAAAGATCTAAACTAAGTCAGAAAAGACAGGAAATGTAAATATAACCATTAGTCCCATTTTACAGGTGAAGAACAGAATATAGAAATGGAGCATTTAAAAGGCACCTAAGCAGTCAGGGTAACAGGCAATTTCCTAATTGGATCCTAGCCTTAACGAGTTGCTTTGGAGGTCTACTCAGTCTCAGATCGACACTTCAGCCACACTCCTTCCAATTCTTTACAGCTTCAAGGGAAAAGGCCTGATTCATACTTCATGAAAACAGCACTATTTTCAAAGCCCAAAGAGACTGTGAAGGCCATAAACTACACAAAGACTACAATGACAATAGGAACACTCTGTTGAAGCAATGAAAAGTATGAAGACCATCTTGTGAAAGGCTGAGCTAAGATCGTGCCTCTTATGTCAAAGAAAACTCTCTCAGTTTATCCACCAATTTTTATATCCCATTTCTTCGGGCTTTCCAAAGCTCTGCAAACCAAGTCCAGAGTTTCATTATTTATTTAATTTTTTGGGATGCTGTGTGTCACAGTGACACACTGAGAAACTGGCATCTGCAATTTTCACATGTCAGAGTGACTGTAACTTGAACTGACAAACTAAATTGCTGTTCACACACTCCCACTGACTTTGTTATGTCCCTGAAGCTCTAGGCCTATTTTTTCAATTAAGACCCCCCCTCTTCCTACTGCAAAAGCACAATGAATGGCTGGCAGGAGGCAACGTGACTTCCACAGCTGGCAGTAGTTGACTGGGAAAGGCAATAGCATTGCTGATACAGAGAGCAAATAATTCTCCTTAGCTTTTCAGGAAAAGGCACACGTCTTTACTCCATCAACCAGTGCTACCAAACCTTCAGAGCTCACGGGGCTGTGTCAGGTTTGCTGTAGACTTTTGGCTCACAAAAAGAGCAGAGTAGTTCTATCAGGAGAGAGCAATGCTCAGTTAAAACCAGGGGAAAAATTCCTAATAGGGAGATTAAATTTTTCTCCTGATCGCAGGAATGTCAGAGATCTGAGAGAGTTCAGTGAGAAACTGGACTCATCTTCCAAAGGATGGTGGATAATAAAATCTCACATATGGAGATCTCTCACTTATGTGGCCCAGTACAGGAAAATAATATTAAATAATCTTAAGCTTTGGTTCATTAAAGGCTTAACATGAACAGTTCCTGTCTCTCCTTTGCCTGATTTCCCACTAGCGAGTCTGAGCCATCACCTCACTTCTGACTCCTACCTTCATTCCTTCTTGTCCTGTCATAGTGGGCATAGAAAACGTCCCCTTCTCTGCAGTGGCACAAGCCAAACAAAGAGAACAGCAACTATTTCAACCACCAGAACTAGCAAGGCTCATGAAGAAACACTGTCCGCCTTTCTTAGTCCTGTGACAATTATATGTCTCCTGAGCTCCTCACTTGGATTCCACATCATCATCTTCATTTGGTAAAATGCATCGCATACTCCTAGGTTCTACCAAGGGAAAACATATTTGGTTTAACACTCCAGGTTGACCCAAGTTGTTCCCTCATTTTGTAATCCTTTCCATTTACTTGAGCTGAATTTGGAGCAACAAAACCACATGTGGCTTGCATGACATTTAATTGCAAGTACTTCACAAACTTCTAAATTCCTTCCTTTCGTGTGCAGCACTACATATTTAGTCAAGGACATGTTGGGGAAGGACAGTGGGAAGGCAGAGAGAGAAGAGAAAACCATCCCCTAATGCATTGGCCATCTCAGAAAGAGCCCTGCTCACCCACAAGAGCTAGTCATACGTATGAACAATTCGGTCATCTAATGACAGCCACTTACCGGGCAGTCATCAACTCAGGGATGTATCTGGGTCTCTTGTAGCCAAGGAAGTTATGAGAACACAACGTAGCTGGATTACAAATAGGGTTATTTGGAGGCTTCAAGGTCTGCGGTAGTGACTATCTCACAAAAAATTCTCCTTCTGGGCTATGAGACTACAAAGAACAACACGATTCTGCCTATACCAGATGAGCCACGAACAATACAGTGATTAAAAGAGCAAGGGAACGATAGAAGAAGGGAGCACAAAGTCTCCACAAAAAGGCACTCAAAAGTGGAGTATGAAAGACAAAACAAATTAATAATATTAAACTAATGTACTAGCTCAGTTAAGTACAGGAGAACAGTTATTGTGTTTCCTAATTGTAATTCTTAAATGATATAGTCAAAACAAAGGTAAAAAACAAAGAACAGATTTCATGCTCCTCCACAGCTGGGCCCAAGCCATCACTGTTTCTGAGCTCAGGAGTAACTGCAGTTGGTCTTCAGCTCAGTTATCACTCCAAGATTCCTGTGCTTTCAGCTCCTGGTTAGCTTTTCAAGGACCAGTCAGGAGCCTTCAAACTGATTTCTATTTCATTCCAATATTTAAGTGCACTGGGGGAGTTGAGAGGGGAGATTTAAAATTAGAATAATCTTTTTCAATGGAAATTTTCAGATTTGTACCTTTTTGGTCCAAAATAGATGAAATTTTTTTCTCCTTAAGACTTTCCTGCAAATAATCAATATTAACCTCAGAATACCTTCTCCATACCCCTTAATCTCAGGTTCCTGCTATGACCAGAAGACGGCTGCTTACACATACTCCCCAACCCCATTATGTTCTCACAGCCCATATGGATCTCCTCTGGTCTGGTTCTACCCTAATTTCCACAAGAACAAATAGGAATAAAGCCTTTTTAGCCAACTGAATCTTGCATAGAAAAGATGAGAGATGAGTGCAAGAACAACGTGTTCTGCTCTCCGAAGGGGTTGAGCATGAACTCGGTACCAGCAGCTAAAAGGGGTGTTTATCAGGGAGAAGAATGCATGAGCAGGGACATCTCTGAAATACCAACAGGAGCTCAGCATCCCTTGAGCACAGATGCCCACATCTCTTGGTGTCATTTCAAGCCATACAAATGAAATTTTCTTCTTAAGTGGGCATCAGCAGGGCCTTTGAGACTTTTGTTTTCATGCTAAGGAAATCAAGGGCAGCAAGTGCTCTGCCTTTAACCTTGAAGTCAATCTACTGAGAACAGAAATTGCTAACTTGACAGTTGAGGAGAGTATACTCCTCTGCATTTACACAGCAGGTAGAACAAAAATAGCAATAGTATAAACTTCTTCCCATCGACTCGTCGCTCCTCAGCAAAATACCTGTGGGCTTTTTGCTGTGCAAGTAAGGTTTGGCTGTGTTTTCATACCCCCTGGCAAAATGGTGGATCAGCAGAAGGCGTACACACGACAACTAGAACAGCAAGGACAGACTGCAGTAAGCACACACACCCCTCCATAGAGGCAGCCAAGGCTCTAGAAAATTCCCTGAGAGCTTTTGAGGTCAGTGTGTCGCTGTTTCCTTACTCACCCCTTCCTGATGCACACACAAAAAATTGTTCCCATATGAAAGCATGAACTGCGGATACACAATAGCAAGAAATTTAACCTTCCTCCTCAGAAGGACTGTCCCAGGAAGAAAGGTCTGATTCATGCAACTTAACTATGACTAAAGCCACTGTCTGTGCTTTGAAAATGTGCTTAGGTGTTGGCAGCCATCTCAGATCTTTGTAGTGTGTCAGCAGGTTACAGATTTGAAGACCAAATTAAATCTTTCAAACTCAATGCCATTCCAGATAAAGGCCCTAGCATTTGAACTCAGCAACACACACTAGAAATGTTTCAAAGAAAACATTGATTTGTCAAAAACAAAGGTATTACTCAGAAATGCATTTGTTTCAGCAAAAGCAGAGCAATGTTTCTTCCTGCCCCCTAATTCAAACTAAGCAGCAGCAGCTGAGTGGTTACAATACTCAAATTTGTGCAGGTTGAAGATCTGTCTGCTTTACAGAAAGCACCTTAATTCAAGTTCTCACCATGCTACGTGAATGCCCTGACAACCACGATACGGTTTACTGGGTTGGGGAGCGGGAGATAATAGAATCACAGAATATCTTGGGTTGGAAGGAACCTTTAAAGGTCATTTAGTGCAACCCCCCAGCAACAAGCAGGGACATCTTCAGCTGGATCAGGCTGGTGAGAGCCCCATCAAACCTGACTTTGAATGTTATCAGGCATGAGGCATCTACCACCTCTCTGGACTACTTATTCCAGTTGTTCACCACCTCTGTCGTAAAAGATTTCTTCCTTATATCTAGACTGAATCTTCCCTATTTTAGTTTATAACTGTTACCCCTTGTCCTATCACAACAGGCCCTACTGGTCAGGCAGCTGGGACTAGATCTTTGTAGGTCCCCTTTCAACTTGTCTTTCTTATAAACCCCCTTTAAGTACTGGAAGGTCACAATAATGTCTCCTGGGAGCAGTCTGTTCTCCTGGCTGAACAATCCCAGCTCTCTCACCGTTTCCTCATAGGAGAGGTGCTCCATCCATCTGATCCTTTTTGTGGCCCTGCTCTGGACCCACACCAACAGCTCCATGTCTTTCTTTCTTGTGCTTGGGACTCCAGACCTGGACACAGCACTCCAGGTGGGGTCTCACCAGAGCAGAGTAGAGGGGCAGAATCCCCTCCCTCGACCTGCTGGCCACACATCTTGTGATGTAGCCCAGGATGTGGTTGGTTTTCTGGGCTGCAAGCACCCATAGCCAGCTCACGTCCAGCTTTTCATCCACCGGTATCCCCATGTCCTTTTCCACAGGGTTGCTCTCACACTCTTCATTCCCCAACCTGTATTGATACCAGAGGTTGCCCCAACCCAGGTGCAGGCCTTCACACTTGGCCTTCTTGAACCTCATGAGGAAAGTTTGTTTTTGGAAACAGAAGGAGGAAGGAAAAGAAAAAGAAAAAAAGGGAAATCTAGTTTGTGATTTCATTCTGTAGTAGAACATATCTGAACATTTGTGTCACCAAGCCAGACCATGTGTCGTTCAGCCAGACCCTCTAGCAGAAGTGCAACTTTTGCATTAATAGAGCATTCAATGAAATATGCACAACGGAGATCGTATCTTTACTAGTCTACATCTACCAAACACATTCACATAGGATGCAGGAAACTTTGTTTTTTCTGCTGTGATGCATGCTACTTGCAGTTACACATAGATGGTAGTTTAAACAGCATTTTCTGCCCAGAAAACCTTCGTACTGCCACAAATTTTCTTTGACCATCTCCTCTGAAATATGAACAACAGCCATCACTGTAATAAAGGTCTCTATTCCAGGAGCTGGACTTGCATCTTCTCGTCTCCAGAGATCCTGCTAAATCACATTACTCCTTCTCCCACTTTCCTTATAGAGCAGAGCTGATTGAAAAGCTAAAGAGAATTTCAAGGTGAATAAAAGCCTTGTGTTAAGCATGAGGTTATGCACAGGGGTTGTGGTATCGCAGCAGCCTTGGAAGTGCCCATGAATCCCAAAAGCTTTGATTTCAGCATTAAGTAATGCTGGCCTGAACATTCATCCAGAAATGTGCACTGCATAGAATTTTTTTATGTATAACTCTTCTTTTTCAAAAGGTTTGCTTCTCCCTTCAGGTCGGGAGACTAAAAAAACGCCAAGAACATCGAATTCACTATTTGGGTCAGCCCGGTAATACATCTCCTTCAGCCCCCTGCCTGACAGATGAGTTGAGCCAGCACCAGCTGCTCCAGTGGTAAATAGGAAACTCTGCAGTAGGCAGTTATGAAATAACCTTGCTAAGAAGAGACTTCTTCCTAGCCCCATCCTAATCCCTATTATTTAGTAGTTGGCTTACACCCAGAAGTACATAGCACCCAGAAGGATGCGTATACCCCTTCTTAAATTATCCTAACATAATTAGACGTTCTCATTAGCTTTACATATTTCTACCACCGTCAATCATCCCATAAATCGAAATGCCAACTGCTTATTTACATGTCAGGGGCAGAATATTCACCATATTTAATAAATACTTGATGTTTGTATTCCATCAGGCCTCTTAGTCCAACTCTGACCATGCTTTATACAAAGCAAAAGACAGTGTCTGCTCAAGCAGGAATATAAACTGTCCAGTCTGAGCTGCATCACCCCTGTCGAGAAGAGAGGCAGATGAATGTTTTGGGCAAAGTTAGCTACGAGGTTTGTAACAAAACAAGAAACTGGAGCAAGATCGATGTTTCCCACGCTACCTAGACCAACAACATTTTTGCATATTTCTGTGCCCGGCTCACCATGGAGGAAACCAGTTTCCCAGTCTGGGTACAGCTGGTCTGTGCAGGACTCTCCTCTCCATGCAGTAACCTGAACACAGTCATGCAAGGAAAACTAGGATAAATTTAGGGACAACTGGCAAATCCAACATGGCTGAAGCCATTAGGAATATTTTTCTGAAATGGTTCTGAAAAAAGCTGGTCACAAAATTATTCAGATGTGTCCGAGATCTCAAGAATCTCCTATAAACAAACATACGTGCAGATATAAAAATATAGATATATGTGTAGATCTCCAAGTATTTTTATGTCCTGGCTTTCTAAACCAGGTGAAAATTGTCCAAGCAAAACCACAATGTTTTTCTCCACTGCCATGTGCATGTTAATGTTGATGAAAAATTTTCACTGCTTTCCTCTTTCTCAGAAAAGAGTTAGGACAAGGGTATTTCTCTTGCCTGGGGAAACACGTTATCAGTTATATTCCGTTTACCTGCAAAATCCATAACAAACACTTCTTGTGGTTTTAAAGCAAAAGCTAGCTTTCTTTTCTCTTTAATCTGCCTGTCGTTCCTTCTCCAAAGCAGAGGTAAAAATAACACTATTTTCACTTTCTTTCCAAAACAGATAAGCTTTTCCTTTGCTGGCCCCCACTCCATTTAGCACTTGTTTCCACTGCTGGGGATATCCATCTTTCAGCAGAGCTACTTTTCCTGGTTTACATGGAAAGTATATACAAAGGCAGCAAGCACTGATAAGAATAGTTAGTACTAGAAAGGAGCCATTAGCAATACTGCAGTTGTATTACAGCAACGTAGTGGGGACCGAGCAAAAATCAGGCCCTGTCATTGTATTGCAGCTCATGTACAAGAATGATGCTGTCCCTGGGACAGGGACTCCTAAAAAAAACAGATGAGAAAATAAAACAGGGAGGCAAATTCTGATCTTAAGTGGTCAGCACTTCCTGAGTAAGAAATTCAGTATCGGTTTTTTGGTGCAAAACAGGCTTCTGGAGGATTCACTCAGATCTCCTAAATGCCTTGTTATTTCATCCGCACTCAACAGAGAAGCAAACACCTTTGAACAACCTGATCCAAGCCTTCTTAACCTTAACGTAAAAGACTGAGCCCTGGATCATGGTAAAACCTGGGACATCCAGGGAAGGTTCAGCTACAGCATGCTCAATTCACCTTCCTTTTTAGAGGTAAACAAATAAATAGCCTGTAAGACTTTGTTTAGATTCAAACCTTTGTTCGAGGGTTTAGCTTGTCTTGCCACAGCTTGCCATCGTTTCAGAGAGCCCAGATTTTAGCCTGTTAGCCCTCACATAAACCAAAGGACATAGAACCGGGGGGCAGAAGTATGAGGGAAAAGAAAGAAATTGGTTTTCTTCTGGATCTGAATGTGCAAACTGAAACAAAAGAGCCTGTGAGGTGACATCATCACCTTTCTTGCAGCTTTAAAAACTACATCACATCCCCAAGGCAGGAGGAGAGCAAAGCAGCAGCTCTGATCAGCTCAAACATATTTGCAGATGCTGAATCAGTCGAAACTCCTCATGATCACAACACAGCAAACAACATGCTCACTCCTATCAAAACTGGAGGTCTCTGAATTGAAGGGAAAAAATCTTCCTTGCATCTCCAAGACCTAGAAAGAATTTCAGGGTGGCTGCACAATTTTTTTCAAGTCTCCCACCTCCCTCATATCTCACTGAACAAGAAGAGATGTTTTCCCTTTAATCTGCAATGCCACCTTGTGGCTCTGAACAGAACATTTAAAAGATTTCAACGTTTAAAACAAAATTCTAGGTCGATTTGACCAGAGATGGAAGTACCACATCTGCAAGATAAACACCTGATGCAGGAGGACAAAAGCAGTCTGTGGATGACTGCATTTTCTTGAACCTAGTGTTTTATCTGTATGGGTTTCAGTGATCCAAATTCCTTGGAGCATATAGACTGGATTATATAGGTTCAGTGACTGCAAATTTCATTGCATCCCCTCCCTCCATACTCTAAAGAGGCAGGTGGATAGATGGTCTCCTTCAGAGAGGGATGCAGATTTTCTTCAGATCCCTTATGTCATTTCCTGTAATCCTTTCACGTAAGACTTTCAGAGAAGCAGCAGCAGCAGCTGAAACACACAGCCAGACTGTGCAGCCAAGGCATAACCAATGTTCCCACCCATAGCACCAATGTTTGCTGAAAGCTCTCCGCAATTATCTCAACACCTTGGGCACGTGCAGATACCACTTTCCAACTTCCCATTAGTCAGTGGGGCTCCTTCTCACCAAGGATTCTCAACCCCTTTCTCGAAGGGCTGTCACTGCTACTTCCCCAGGCAAAACAAGATTTGTCCCAGGTAGAACCACTTGCCTGACAATGACTGGTGCTGAGAGAGGATATCCCATCTGTAAAAGAAGCAATTACAGCCATAGTTTTTAGCCGTGTGCTACAAAAAGCCCCAGCTCCAGCCTTTCCCAGCCCTCCTGTGCCAACAGCCCAGTTGGGCTCTTCATTCCTCCCCTCTCTCTCAAGACTGGGTCATTCTTTAGGAGCGAGTGCCTTCTTCAATAGCTCTTTCACCCCAAGACTGAGTGCAACATCCACAATCTTGACCTTCTTGTGTTATGTTGGGAGATGCACTGAGGTCCCTCTGGACCAGCTTAATTCAAGTTGGACACTGTTAACCTGTCACAGGGTCCAGTATCTAAAAACTTTGTGCAATTCAGCAGTTTTCTTCTGAAGGCCTCAAATATATATTTTGAAATAATTTAGCATGTCTCAAAGTCGCCTTTTGAGCAGACAAGTATTCTTCCCATCTCACAGCTGGCAGGCCAAGGCACACAAATACTAAACCCTTCTGGGTAGGGAGTAGCTGCCCTGCTATGCACAAAAATTATTGTATTTTTAAGCTCTAAAATACGATTCTCAGGCAAATTAGGAGCAGCTGTCCCTCCCTGGGACAAGTTGGCTTCTCACAAATATTTGGCATTTATAATACTCTTGTCCTTTGGCCGCTGGGTCTGGTTTGCAATTAGGCCTCATTTTAAGACTGAATAACCAGGCTATTGCTCTGGGCTGTTGGGGCACCAGAGGTAGTACAAGGCCAAATTCAGCAGAAGTGCAAGTCAGGGCATTTGCAGAAGCTGGAGATGGAGGAGCTCAGACCTCGATGTCACCCCAGATTCTTAATCCAACAGTGGTTTCATTCCCTACTCCTTGCACCCTTTGGAGCTGTGTGCACCTGGGTAGAAGCTGGTACAAACTGCTTTTATTAACACATACACATCTACTCTACCAAGGTCTCTCTTCATCCACTCTCAGCAAGGCAAGCACGGAATCTTCTAGAGAGGCGATTCCTCTCTCCTTGGGGAGCATTCAACACATGACTTTTTGGATTGAGTATGAAGAAATCTCCATTCATGGTTCTGCTGGAAACTCCATGGACTCAATAGACTTCTTTTAAGTGACAACACTAAGTACTGGCCTAGATTTATTCCACCTTACTTTATGCACTTACTGAAGCCTTTAAGTAGAAAGTCCAGGAGCTAAAGCCTAGGGTAAGCCTGCTAGATCCCCACTCTAATCAATAAAGAGACAATAGCCCTCTTGAAAGTAATTAAGATCTTAGATGGACTAAGAGAATGTTTCTGTAACTTATGATGTCACTGAGATGCTGCCAAAGACCTAACTGAAATCTGAATACATAAATGTGCTGCTGCTTCTCTGTCCACAAGACCTATTGCCATGGTGCACAAGGAAGTCAGATGGCTTTCATGAGATTTTTGGTATATTATTCTTACCCCTGCTATCTTGCAGTTGTTTAAAAAAGGTTGTTGGATTACTTTTCGTGTACTTTTCCAGAAATCAATGTTAAGTTGGTAGATCTCTAGCTCCCCAACTCCTCCTCTTTCTTCTTTAAAAATATTCACTGTGCTAGTCTTTTTGCAGGCTTCTGATTCTCTTTGCTAGTTAACCCCACTTGCTGCACTAAAATACCATCTTCACTTTTTTTTTAGTATTCTGAAGTTAAATTAATAATCTTGAAAACACCTAAGTTATCCAGGTTGGCCCTAACCCATTTTCACACTTCTAGGTTGGCACCTCACTGCTTTATAACTAGTCCTAATTACAGAATTAATCTAATTAGTGTTGAACCTCATATTAAGAAAAGACATTAAACAATTATCTGCAGTCCTGATATGTTGATAGATTAAAAAAAAAGCAGAACAGCTTCTTGTAACAGTGGTACAGAATGATATCTAGTTACTGCCAATACCTCCTAAACCCTTATATCTTTATTTAGTTCTTTGGCCTTTCTGATTTTGTCTATGCTCCCGCTACACTTCTGTTCTCATTCTGCGAGCCTGACCTAGTTTCCTCTTATTGCATGTTTCCTTCTTGCATTTGAGGTCAACGATGAGCTCATGATTAAACCAAGTTAGTCCCCTGCTATACTTTCTGAATGGGAGAGCTTGAACTTGTGGCCTTAAGACTCTCTAAGGGGCTGCCAGCTTTCCTTAACTCATTTCTCCTTACCTCACCCTCTCAGGAAATCTATTCTCCCAGTTCTCAAAGTCTATTCCAGTTACTCTGCTTTCCTGAAAGCTATTATTTTAAGTCTTGCCGTGATTTCTCATCATATAAAATACATCCATTTTGCCTTTACAC
>NW_010199847.1:276845-303767 GCF_000695765.1 Mesitornis unicolor
AAAGGCACATAACCAACCTATCAATAGACATATTTATTGACATATGCTTAACGAAACACAGCAAGTAGGAGGAGTAGCAAAATAGTGGTAAGCAGCAGTAAGAGCAGATTTTGTGAACACCTGAGTACTTTAGATCTCCAATATATTGTATTGAACAGATATGGTATTGGCCAAAGCTATTTGTTAGGTAGCACACATGGAGCAGATCACTTCCTACTGCCACCATGCACTGTTTAGGCCAGAGAAGCGATCATTCATGCCTCTAACTCAAGCAGTGCTATTTTGAATGCTGCTGTTTGAAGTGAACTGTGCAAGCACAGAGGAAGGAAAAAAAAATCTTAAGTAATTGATCTAATTAATCAATTCACCAGTGCTACTCTTGCTGAGCACCTTAATAAATGGAGGCACAGTGAATTTAACAATGCGTATAGTGCACACTCACTCACCTTCGGGATACAATGGAAACATAGATCCCCATCCACAACAACGAAAAAAGCCAAGAGTATAACTAAAATTAACCTGTATTATGTTCTCACACCAAGAATTGAAAATCATGTATGGTCTTTCTCAAGCTATTCTACATCAATTAAAAACTGAAACATGAGGATCCACACCAGTTTGAAATTCTAGATTGGAGGCTTGTTACAGTTGCCCTACTCTCATGCAAATAATCTCACAAGCTATAACGTAACCAGCAATCACACATTATCTGGAACCTGCCATAAGGCTGCAGTGAGAAAAAGAAAAGCTGGGTAAATTCTAGCTAACAAGTTAGAGACTTCTGAGGTCTCTGTCCCACTGATTTCCTTTCTCTGCAGGCGCCCAGGCATTTACCTCTTCTGGTGCTGAAGCAACCTCAACTTACCTCTTCAAGAAAGCAGCACCTCATCTCTTTAAGAAGTAAAAAGCTGTAAGAGACTTATCTCAGCTCTTTCTTATTTACCATGATTTTGTGCCCTAGTCACAAGTTGGAGTTCCTGTTTTCCAGGGCTCTGAATTAGACAATGGTAACAATCCTTTCTTCCTCCACCTCCTACTCCTTGCTCGTACCCTTATGACTTTAACAAGTGGGCTGATTGCCACAAAACTCAAACTTCACAAACAGAAAACATCAATTCCAACTGCTATTTTCATTACTTCCCTGCTTTCCAAAAGAGCACCTTTGCACCTTATTCCTGACGGTCTTCACCTCCTGCCTCTTTACTCATGCCCTTACTTACTTTTTTCTTAGGGACACAAGTGCCCTGCAATCAGCCCCAGGTTTGGTGAAACACTGAACAAGGATCCAGCTTTGCAATTTACGTAATCTGTGTCACCACTAAACTGGAAGAGTTCCCATCTTTTTACAATGTACTTCAATGGCTTAAGAATTCAAGGGGAAAATATCACAGCAGCAGTAAGAGCAACTGCTTTTTCTCACTTACTCCGTGATTAAGCACGGGTGCCAAATCCTGGACAAACAAACAAGTTCCTTGGATAAAGTAAAATGAAGAACCACTCACGTTGGCTGAATTACAGATATTGTCAATGGAGCATCGAAAAAGTTCATCTAGGGATATATACAAAAGTCTTTGCACATTGCAGTCACTGAACGTCCTTTAGCCTCCCCAAAGAGGTCA
Source organism: Mesitornis unicolor (assembly GCF_000695765.1). Lineage (NCBI taxonomy): Eukaryota > Metazoa > Chordata > Aves > Mesitornithiformes > Mesitornithidae > Mesitornis > Mesitornis unicolor. The sequence goes on from NW_010199847.1 coordinate 278,465, forward strand.
AGATGAGATCGACAAATAAATGCCTTTCCAGCAAATGAGTATATTTATTATTTTCCAATGTGTTTTTTTAAGTGCTGGATCAAGCTTGTAAACTCCCTCATGCCAAGTATTCTTATTTATGCAAAGTTTGATTGGTCTCAGCCTCCCAGAGACACCTGAAGGGGATGCCGAGATAAGACAGCCTTGGCACCCCCCTGCATCCTTTACAGTGAAGCAAAGAGCAAAATGAAGCATTAATTTTGAAACCTTCAGTGGAATGAAGCAGAATAGATTCACTTGTCAGTAATGTCTGTACTGATTAATATAAATGCATGTGGTAGCTGATATCAGAGAGCACTATGTGGATTTATTTACATAATTATTTGAGAACTCACCCTCCCCTTCTAGACTTTGATGCTTGGTACGTATTTATTTACACAACACTGCACTGCCAAACAAGCCAAATGTTTTCCAGAAAGACATCAGAAGATTTACAATTGTTTGAGCAGTGGTTATTTCAGGATGATCGAAAACAAACTCAACTCAAATCCATTTAGCAACTGAGGCACTTTCCTCGGATCACAAACAACACTGCTGCTGTCCTTGCATGGTCACTGACCTTGAGTGGCTCAGAAGTCACCAACACAGTTTAGGAAAGAGCTGTCACAGGTATAACTCAGGCAGAAGAGAAGTGCTGCATTCAGCAATGTGGAGGCAGGTCAGGGACAAAGCCCTAACGCCCACAGGTGATGCAGACAGAGAAGAAATTTTGAGAGACATTCCCTCACAGTAAAGGGAATAAAGAGATGAAAATCAAGTGGCTTTCATGAACCTGTATCTTTACCATCACTGATATGTGCACCTTCTGGACCCAGACAAGTGCACCAAAGCATAATTTCCATTAGTGCCCAGACAGCTACAAGGCACCGCTGGGCTTCCATTACACCAGCAGACATCACTGCTTATTTTTGGTTCTCAACACCTTCACAAGCCAGACCATGAGAATCACCAGCTAGTATGAGGACATGCTGTATATCATCCTTTATACATCCAACACTACCTGGCTTACACACCTTCACAGCATGCACTGCACAGACCCTGATGGGATGCTAGAAGAACACTTTGATGGATCATGGCCACCTTTCACAGCACATCAAGCCTAGGTCCACCTTTGCCCAGCATAAATGCAACTGGTGCAGCTCACAGGGCTTAGCTCCGACCGTTGGAAACACAAGCCTCTCGCATTCCTGTCATGACACACTGAGAGGTGCAACTAGATATTCACTTGATATTTCATTATTTTTGTAACATTTCTCATTAGTTTGCTGAATTAAAAAAAATACTCTCAAGTTAAATCAAATATGGGGAAAAATCTTAACTAAACTTTCCATTAGTTCCAAAGGTATCAGTTGGAGTTTTTGGCAGGGGAGGCTCTGGTCTTACATTCATCTGGACACAACATGGTTTTTTTCCCAGATCCTAATTGATCACTAGAGTTACTCAGCACACAAACAATGCCTGTTGTTTTGGAGCTGATTTCTCAACCTATTATGTGTATTCATGTTAACAAACAGTGGCTGCAGCATGCAGAAAATCTGCAGGGGACTTGACTGCACCCCCTTAACTCTTAGGCCTGCCTTCACAGAGGTGCCCCTGAAGTCTTTTTCCATGTTCAGACCCAGAGGCTGAAGCAGAAGTTAGAAACTGAACCCAGAATACCCCAAATTGCTACTCCCAAATACTACTGCATTTGTGCATGGGGTAAATGGTGGAAGGAGTTAAGAAGAATAGAGGTAACATTGCAATACTTTTAATAATTATAGCAATTATCATAACAACATGACACGGTGGCACATGCTTTAAGCTTGTTATTCAGTTTACATTCTGGAGCATACGTGTAACTCCTAATGTGTTTCTCTAGGGAAAAGACAACCAAGCAGAAGATACCCAGAAAAACAACCTAGTTAGAGACATCAAGAAGCACAGAACAGAGTTGTATCTATTTGCATGGGCTTCAGGTTTTGGTTTGCACAAAATCACGGGCATGAGCTTTATCTTCAGATCAAACTTCAGAAGTGCTCAAAAGCTGAGTGTGAAAAATCAGCCAGAATCATGAAGTTTTGTCTGGCTCAGGAGAGGGATCGGATTCATGTAAAATTATAGTTCAAATTGGTTTCCACCCAAGATCATAAATCCACCGAGGTTTGCCAATAGGATTCTGACTGTCAGCAAATCCTTTCTTTTGGCAATGCTGGATAATTTCAAGAGCTTCAGAGTAAAACTTGGAGTGTTTGCCTGAGCCATCGGTCTTTGTGGGAAAAGAAGGGGTGAGGGCCAAGGACACCTCTGAACACCATGTACACCCACACTGGGAGTACCGTGGCAGGGAGAAGGGCTCTAGGGCATTTTTTCCTCCTGATTGGCATAAGCTGAGGAGCACGTACTCCTGCAAGACAGGACACAGTCTGAGGACCATGTAGCCCTCCGACATTTATACTTCGGGCTTCTCCTACCTCTGCTTCACCACTGGCATCTCACCTTAGCAAGTTATAAAGGTAAATCAACATCTGACTGCCAATGGAATTAGAAAGCCACATTTTTCAACTTCTCTGAGATCCTGCGGGTATAAATATCCTCCCTAAAACCTCACCTAGTGACTTTCATCCCCAGTTAGAAAAATACAACTTCTGCCACAACCAGAATGCATCAGCCAGGCCTGATGCATGAAGCCAGTGACACGAGCCAGTCCCTCGGCAAGGGATACACAGACTGGGCTAGTGGAGGGGAAATGGTGTTCTGAAATGAAGGGATGATTAAACCAAAATCGCTTCTCAGAGCTGCAGGGACTTTCTATTCTGCCTGCAGCGTATGGCGGCTCGGAGAAGCAGCACTCGCAGTAGTATTCTTTCTTGATAAGTGGAAAGGGCCCTCTCATGTTTCCACTTCTTTCTGGAGTTTAATACATGGGGGCCAAGGCTGTGACCATGACCTCAGCTGTCTTACAATGTTTCCCCCTGGGGAAGCCCCACGCTTATCGTTTAAGTGATTATTAAGTCTGCACGCAGCTCTGTGCATTGAGAAACATCCCAGCACACATCTCTCCTCTTCCACCCAATGCAAAACGAGGATTGATTTTGCTCCAAGCAAGGAGGAGCATTTGGAATATAATGAAGTTGGAAAGGGTGGAGTGGGAGTACAAAGAGATGAGTCCAAGCTCAGCATGACAAATGGTATACAGGACCGCTTGGTTTTATTATACACTATCAAATATCTGTAACTTAAACAGCAGAGCTAATAAGCATGCCAATGTATATATTTACATTGCTTGAAATGTGCACAACCCCATACAAAAATTAGAGTGCAACCGTTATGATCAAGCCATTAGAGAAAACAAAATCAATCCAGAGCATAGACCAGCTTTGCTAACAAGCTCCCTGCTTTGCTGGCTCCCCTTTCCTTAAGACACTTTTCAACAGAGCAAAGCTCTTCTGACCTCAGAATGAAGGAACTTCCCCAGGAAGCCTTAAGAACTAATTGCAATGGTACTTAGTCTAGCTAAAATGCAAATAAAACAGCAGTTGTGAGAAATACAGACTATGAACCAGCATCAAGGGTAAGAGGGAAGTTCATTCCCTTTGTGTCGATGTGAAGGTGGACTGGACTTTCTGCAGTACTTTTTGGCAGTGGGCATGCTATACCTGCTGCCTCTCGGTAACCTACAGTGGTTTCTCTCTTGCTGTTAGCACTGGGCAGAAAAGGTTTTCATGATTTTGAAGATTCTCCTCCCCACCCCTATGCCCAAACCAGACCAAAAAAAAAAAACCAACAAATAAACAAAAAAGAAAAGTTGAAATTGCAGAAAGTTTGTATGAAGCAAAAAGCTAATGAGGAAAGGGAGAAAAAACACTTTGGGTAAAGTGGAATGTTCTCCTTTTAAAACTTTAAAGATATCCTGTTTTGCATTAGATCGCTTTTACTTGATGTCTCTCTCTAAATTTAGCTTAATTTTACCTATTATATAATTTAGAGTTCTTTGTTGTTGGATAAAAGAATATCTATAAAAAACAGAGCCTCTCTCATGAGAAATTTGGAATAATCCAGATTATTCCTGTCCATGAAAATATTAATATTTTTACTGAAAATTTTCCAAACCAGTTCTGCCTCCTTATGCAGAGGGAGAGCTCCTCATAAGTTTCAGATGCTCACTTTTGCAGCCCACATGACCTTTCAGTTCTCGCAGATTTGATCTGCATCAAGCTATTCAAACAGTGTAAACCAGTAGCCTACCAATAAAACACTCTTAAAAGGATTTTTTGGCTGAGGGAGGACTGCACGTTTTGCAGGCTCACCTGGAGATCTGCACTAGACAGTCAGGGAAGTCTAAAACAGCCACCACTGCCCTTGACAATGCTGATTTCTCCTATTTCTGTCCTGCAAAGGTGAGAACCAGCTATGCTGTAGGGTGTTGCAGGCTGTCTCCGTCTCCTCACAGAAGGATGTTCCATCCTCCATCAACAGAACCTGCTCCATGCATGACAGAACAGGGCACTGCTGTAGCACAGGGGATAGGAACAACATGCAAGGGCAGATGAAGAAGAATGAGCAGTTTTAAAGGTAACTATCTCTTAGGCCAGGAAAGAAAACCTGTACTAGACTCAAAAGATGGCTTAAATGAAGAACCAAGTGCTTGACAAAGAGCCCTTGGAAGATGGGGATATGGTCCTGTCTGATTACAACTTGAGCAGTATATGATTGAAGACATCCCGGACAGGTCCTTGGCAGACAGAAATGGGCATTCACTAATTTACATCTCCTGAGGATCCATTTCTCCTCTACTATCATGTCAGTCGAAGTATAAATAAATCTAATGTAAAGAATAAATTTCCATGGCATTTTTATCCAGAAGGACCCCATTGGAACATATTTAGCACTTTGCCTGCCATCAAAATGTAGATGTCACAAAAGTCAAGCACAGCAGCTCCTCAGGTACAGCAAAATAGATCAAGTTTATCGCATCCACTGAAACAGCACAAAGGAGGTGTGGTACAAATAAAGTTTATGCTTTCTGGAATTTAGCCAGTACACTGGGACTAAGTCTTTGATATTTGTAAAGACCTTTCTGCAACCCAGAGGGAGAATTTTGATTTTACAGATTTCCACAGTAACTCCAACCATCAGAGCTCTCCAGAACAGCAGTACCACGTGTTGTCGATGTAGCACGAAACCATAAAGGAAGACTGCCTTGCTACTCAGTAATGCCTGCTCCCATCACCTGGCCCATAGTTCATTTTGCAAACATCTCTTATCCAAGTTCTCCATTGCCTGTGGCTCAGGTCCATGTGCAAGCTAGGCAAAAGAACACACATTTTCTCCTGGCTGTATACGTATGGCAGCAGATGTTTGAGCTTGAGATTTTCAAGATGCATGAGGTCCTTTGGGTATGTAATCCCTCATGTAAAAATCCTTTGCTTCCTTAAGCAAGCCTTTGAGCCCTGGAATCACATACTGTCCGAAAAGAGGCATCCAGTGCATTTTAAGGACAAGGTGTTTCAACTGAAACGCTAAATCATTTTTTCACAGCAGTGAATTACTAAAACTGTTATTGAGCAGTTCCCGAAATGAAACAGAGGACTGACCTCTACAACATCTCCAATTAGCATGAATTCAGGCCAACAAGGTCAACTAAGAATCACTTGCACCCTTTGCATTCTCACAGCTCATTAGGAAACACTGCTGAGAGAGCCCTACAATGTGTCAGTGAATGGTACAAGAATTCAGGAAAAAAAGGGAATATTAGGTAATTTTACCTGACCATTATGCTCGATAAGTGCAATTACTAGAAAAGGGCATCTGCCGCCTGCCTGCTGACATGTACCGTTCCTTCCCACTTAACATTAATATATCCATTGCTTTTATTAGGCAAATAACCAGAGACTCAATTCAAAATTGGATCTCCATTTTGTTAGGGATTACAAATACAGATATCTGGATAGCTCTAATGGTCTGGCGATTCAGAGATGCATTAAAAAGCACTGCAGGGCTCCCAGCCCCCTTAGCAGTATTTTCTACTAGCCACTTAAAACACAACTTTGTTTCCACAGGTTCATTTTCTTTAACTTCATGGGTCATTTCCATCTATTCCCCAAGTTTACCTAAGTAGTTATTGTTCCTCGGTCTAATATTTCAGTGTTAAACCATAATATCAAGATCAAGCAAAATTATTTGTAGTAACAGTGAACAGAAGTAGAAAGAAGTTATGATCCGTAGAAAGGCTAATATAACAAGCAAAGAAAAGCTTAGGCTTATATTTCTGCAGAGAGAGAAGTGTTCAGTATCTGCAAAACCAGTTAAAATTGTATTTGCAGCAGATTCTTAAACAAAAACAACATTTGATGTGTTTGACTTGCATTTTTTTGGCATTTCCTTTGGATTTTTCACAGATTTAAAAGGCAGGAACCAAATTAGCCATTAAGCCATCCATTCTGAGCATCTACCATTTATCTCATGCACCAGATCTTGTCCAGGTAGAATTTCTTGAGAGCTGGATTAGAACAGAAAGAAAATGTCCTAATACAACTTTAACACAGAAGTAATTTAGATAACTCAACAGTAGTAGTTTGAAAATTTAACCTTCTCACAAATATCTTAAAGTCTGCTATTGCAAGGACCTTCCTGTAAGATATATAGCTCTTTAAGATACTGCAAATATGGTTTCTTAAACCGTATTTTCACACTAATCTGAGTCCTACTGGTGATAAATATAACTCAATAGAACAGGCATTAATAGCTCACACTTTCTTTCAACCAACCTAGTCCTTACAGGTTTTTAGCTATAAAGTATTTACAGAGAATAAGTTTTATTAAATGTTTAATTAATGCTTAAAATTAAGCTAAAACATCTATGCAACAGCTCTCAGCTGCTATTAATATTCATTCCAGAGCCCTGTGATTAATGCATACAGGGTTTTTATGACCTTTAATTTAAATTCTGAATCACTGTTTGATTTGGCCATTGTTAACATACTTTTTTGTTGGCTACTCACAGATTGTTTTACGGTTTTGAAAGCATTTGAGAAACGCTGGTTCTCTGTGCAGAACAACTCCACTCCATTTCCATATTAGCCCTCTTTTAAGAATGTAGTCTGCTTAAATTTTGAAGTGCCTGAAAGCCAACAAGGGACAATGATTGTTATTGCATAATGTTTCTTTCACCCAAGTGCTAGAAATCAATCGGATCAGGATTTTCATGATGCTAAGTGCTGTATAAATACATAATAAATGAAAGTCCACATCGCAAAAAACACATCTTCTGAAAAGAAGACACATACATAAAGTCTGCTGAGACAGCTCTGCCTTGGGCTGCTCTTGGCAGAGGCAAAGGACCAGTAATAGATTTGCCTCAAACCAGAATCAGTACACTAGAACACACGCTGGTTTATAAATATGCTAATACCTTAAATTGTATTGCTATCATACCAGCAACTAGCAGTTTATGGAGAATAAATGAAACAAACTGCCTTTCTTCAAGAAATAATAACCTAGCAATCATACCCCCTACTCTTATTACATTACTTAGGACTGATTTCAAGAAAGTCAGCAAAGCATACATTGGACTAGCCAGTACCTCATTTGCATGACCAATATATTGAATGCTATGTATTTAGTATATATGTGTGTATATATGTGTGTGTGTATATATATATATAATGTATATATAATATAATTGTGTATAAATAATGGTTCCTTATAGATGCATAAGCCTCTTTGGCCACAAGCACTACATGGCCCCTCTTCAGATATGCCCCAAAGAATGATCTTTTATTCAAACGCTGTCCATGTCTCACTGGTGCTAACCATAGCGCGGCCACACACCATCACCCACAAGCTTTGGCTTTTCCCTGGTCAGGACCTGTCTGAGCTCACTGCCAAAAATCTCTGAAGTGAGAACTCCCCTGGACAGTCACACAGCTGAGAGCGATCTCCTGATGAATCAAGTGTTGCACCATCAGCACAGCAGTGCTGCTGCAAACAGTCCTTCCCTCAAGCTACCTCATGCACACGCTGCAGGTTGAAGTCAAGAGAAGAGAAGAGAAACTCATGGTGTCCCCATGACAGGCAGAACTAACAGCCGTGGTGTGGAGTCTGAGGACACACAGCCCAGTTTGCTCCCACTCAACCCTTACACATGGGCACAAAGGATTTGTCGCTCTTGAGAACCATGCACCAGACCTGCCAACGCCTGGAAGCACACACTAAACACATCTCAAGGGGAAAAGTAGGGTTGGTTTTGGTATTATGGACACTGAACCATGAGGATAACTGACCCAAGGCTGTGCTGGATTCTCCAGTCCTATCAGTCCAAACAGGAGTCCTGACACCCCAAGATTTGTTTCTGTGCAGAAAGGATTCAATTTATGGAGCTACCACAGTTTGTGCTACAGAAGATCCGTGGAACTGACTTCACAGTTTTTTGATCCTTGCTTCTTTATACCACAGTACAACCTGCTAGTAATCTAAGGAAACAGGTAAACAATCCTTTCCAAATAGTACTTTTTTGCAAGAGAGTATGCAGATGTTATTATCTATATGAAAAATAAGATACTGAAACACAAAGCAATGCACTTGTATGAACAGTGTAGGAGGAACTGTGAGAAACTATGTCACCACGTTGCTCTTTGGTTTTGGGCAGATCCAAGTCCCCCTCCCAGTTTTTGTTTCAATTCTAAGCATTTTAAGACTCTCACATTAGACAGAAACAATACTCAGCATACTGAAGTCCAGATTCCCCTCTGGGACTTAATGATATTGTAATAATCATCTTAATACTGAGCAATGTTATAACACAGAAATTCAGCACTATGGATCTTTCTCTGTCCCTTGAGGTACCCAGGCTTACAGATAAGAGGAATGTGGGAATTCAACTCTTCAAACTTCACGTGTCTCATTAAAGCAGTAATTTACAGTCTTTCATTAGAGAAAGTGATTTTGTTCTAAATTGTTGTGCATGAGAAAAAGCCAACTATGAGCAAGGGAATTATCGAAGGTTACGCTTGCTCCTTTATCCACCAACTCCAAGCGGGATTAAATTGCCTTGATACAGATTCAAATTTAATTTCAGAACAATGCATCATATTTCTCTGCGCAATATCTATCTGAGGAAAATAAATTATAATAAGCAAAAAGGATATAAAAATATGATATCAGATGTGACTTGTCTCCACTTCAGCTGAATGACTTTATTGTTAGTCAAAAAAAGAAGTGAGTCATTTCTCTATCCACTGAACTTCTGACTCTGATACATTTCAGTCGCTGATGCAAACGGATGGAGCTCTGGATGAGTCCATCTGACTCCCTTCTTGGAAAATATTGAGGGTTTGATCAAGACTACAGTGACGGCAAGTTTGCTGGTGCTATTTATTCAATCAAGTCAAATATTCCCTCTGTAGCCATAAATCTGAACAGATTTCATCCTTTGAAAGAGAGTTGACTAAGTTCAGCATACGATTGGAACTTTCCACCACTACAAAAAAAAGTTAAAAAAATGTATTGCCACAGTAAGTATGCTGCCTGTCTACTACCTCTGAAGAGAATAATAATACTTCTTCACATTTAGAAAATACTCATTTTTTTTTCCCCAGAATCTGTTCAGGCTTGGACTTAATTCATGATACGGCTTAGCAGCCTCTAAAAACTGCAACCAAAACAATTTACATTTGAAATGACTCCGTTTGAAGTATCTGCACTGTGACCCTGGTCCTGCTTCCTCAAGCTAAGAATGACACTGAAGATGAATTTTGGATGGTGCTTTTTAGTTCACTTGAGGACAGGATTTATTCCTGTGCAGCCATCTACCACAAACACCTTTGCTCCATCAGCTACCTGAGTGAAACTTGTCCATCCCCCAGAAAATGCAACTCCATTACTGTACTCTGCTAAAAGGTATCAGTTTTAGCCAAATAATTAATGCTTTTAGTTTTCCTTTCAGTTATAGCTTCGAGCTCTTGGACACAGTTTCCATTTCTACTAACAGCTAAAATTGCGTCTATCACAAATGTGGCTGTTTCATGAAGAGAATTGCTGTGGGATTCAGTAAATTAGGATGAATTTCTTTTGCCTAAGAGAAGCAATAATTTCACCAGACGACGTCTGTAACATACTCTTTCACCACCCCCACAAACCATGTGCCATGGAAAAAGACAGTCATTTATAACAGCAAAAGTCACCTCCTAAATTAGGATGCAAGGACACAAATTTTGGTACTGGATCCCGCTGTTCAAAAGCGGCATTCTCACATTGCCGATGGCTTTTTTATTCCGATTCTCACATCACCAATGGCTTTTTTATTCAGGCAAGGCTCTAAAAAAGATGAAAACTAATAATTTGCATCCTGCAAGGTAGGTGTAAACACCCCTGCTGCAGGGTTGCACAAAGACACAGTCCTTGTTGCCTGCACCTGCATAACACATTTCTGTTTGTTTTTCAACAAACATACAGTGTTCTCAGAGAAGAAAGAGTAATAATTCTTAGTTCCCAGTATACTCAGGTTACTCTAGGTTATTGCAGAGTGAAGTTCGCATCATACTAGAGGATGGCTAAAATTATTTTTCAGATTAAATAGCTTTCTTACAGGGAAAATGCTTTTCCAAACACAGCTTTTTTATTTTGTGGAAAACAGTTTACACTGTCAAATGTTTCCATAGGGAAGAAGAATTACAGTTTCAACGTCTTGAAATGAAAGTGCAAAACTCTGTAAAAGGTTTCATGATGCTAATTGGGGACTGTTTTGGTTTTACCTATTCTGACTTCTTGTCTTTTGTGGCAAGTGGGACACAGATCCACGCACAACCTGTGATTGCTGCTGAAAGACACCAAAGTACCTGCAGAAGTGGTTGCACAAGAGACAGGAATTGACCTCCAAGGACAGGCCTAAATATGCGTGTTATGTGTAGAAATGACAAGAACCCATGCCCAGCTCTTACACACCTCTGAAGCTCTTTGGTGGGTCAGAACAATGCAAGCTGTGGCTGCTACACAAGATGGAAATTCATGTTCGGAACATCATAAGTGACAAAGGCATATATTAAAAATCAATGACTTCTCGGTCAGCCTTCCACAGTGAGCATCAGCATCCTTCAGAATAAAGAGTTCACATGTTGGCAAGCAGTCCAGCACCCAAAGTAGTTCATAAATTTTGGTGTATTTTACTAAAGCACATGAAGACAAAGTTACCATCCCAGTTACTCACAAAACCTGGGAGCACTGGAGAAACAGGGTGACAGAGTTCAACTGCTCTTGCCCATCAGAGGACAACCAACTCAACAACCCTGCCAGCTCCTGGCCCTTCCACAGGGCAAACTTCTCATCCAAACAGGGCACAGTTTGCAAAGGGAATGCAAAGATTTTAACTGACAACACCCTTCAGCGCTGCAAAACTGGACAGCACAAAGCTGACTGGCAGTTGTCTGCCTCTCCAGCCCCACTGCACTGCACCGGCTCCTGCTGTTGTTGGTGTGTGAGCAAGATGCAGCCATTCAGGATTTAAAAAAAAAATAAAATAAAGACAGAGAAAAGGCATAGAGCGTGACAGGATACAACATGTCTTACTGCTTCTTTCCAACAAAGCAGGAAACTGCCCCTTGAAGCTTTACCTCAAATACCCCCTCTACTCAGAAAAATACCGGTTTTGGCATTAGCAGCCCCACACAATGTGGAGAGCAGCACGCAGGCAGGACTGCACGCTTCCCTTGGCTCCGCACTCTTGGCTCTGCTAGAATTCGTTGTGAACAAAACATCCAAAAGGAATAAACCTTCCTGGTGCTCAGAATAGGGCTTCTCTCCCTCTTGCTGCTTTGTGCTGTCTTCCTCACTTTTGGAAATATAGAATATGTATTTTTAATAAGCAAACAGATTTCTAAAGGACTGGGTACGCAACATTTTTTTTCCCCTAGGAATGCACCAACTGCTGCACTAACATTGACGTGAAGGAGAATGCTTTTGAAATCCATCTGCCAGGAGAGGCAATTCGGTTTCACATTGTCCATAACTGCCGCAATTATATCTTCGAGTTGAGCATCAGGTTCACCTGAGAAGTCTGTGCGTGGCAAGGATAGCGTGACTGCATTTAAAAATATCTACTTCTGCAGCTCGCTGCACTCGAGGGCCAAAGAGCCGTGAATGTTTCATATCCCTCTGGCCCTGGAGGAGAGGAGCCACGCGTAGGAGCTCCGGGGTGGAAGTTGCACATCTGTAAATGAGCATCACGTTCAAACCTTCTGCTGCTCCAGAGGGAGCCATGGGAAACCAGAGCAAGTTGCAGTACAAGGGGTAACGTGCTGTTGCTGAGCTTCTAAGCTTATGAGATGGCTTCATAGCATATAGAGAGATGCCAAAGAAATAAATTTCATCTTACAAGTCTAACGCTTGACCCACAGATTATTAAGGTCAGTGGAAAACCTTCCACTGATCTCCCTGAACTTTGATTTAGGTACGCACAACGCACTGGTCCCAACTAGCATCACTATCATTTAATTTCGCCATTGCAACTTAATGTATATAATTAAAGTTGTAGTTGCTGGGTCCCTGTGACCTTTCTCCACTAAAATCCCAGGTTGTTTTGGCAGAAAAAATGGCCTCCAGATTTTTAAAGACTTTCTGATGGTAAGGAAAACAAAGAGTTGAAACTTATACTCAGGATAAAAACAAGACAACTAAGAAAATGCCCAGACATAAATCCTACAAAAATCTCCATTCTGTTACAAAGAAAACAAGAAAAAAAATCCCAAAGAAAACAAAACAATAGTTTTCTCTACTATTTGGCTTAGAAATTTGTTTGAAATGTTCTTCTAAAGCATTTTTGTACTTTGACACTTCATACTATAGATATTGGCCTAATGCTTCGATATGAGAAAAAGACTAAAACACCTTTTAGCACATCATCAATCCTGATCAGAAAAAAAAGAATTAGTCAAGTTGCTGGGGAAGACTTGAGTAAACAAATTCTAAGACTTCACTCAGCTGAGATTTCAACCAAGCCACTTGGGTACCAACACAAAACATGCAGCACTTGTTTGGCTTGAAAATAAATATATAAATAAATAAGTTTTCAAGAAAAAAAATAATCAGATAAATAGATTCAGTCTGTGCAAAATTAATCCCTAAATCTGGAAAGACAGGAAGTAGGAAATGGGTGGGAAGAGACAGATAATTCTATACAAACAAAAATATATGTCAAATAGCCAGAAAAACGTTCTGAGCTTAGAGAAGAACAGGGGAGCAGATCCTTGGCAGAGATAAATCAGCCCAATTCCACCAAAATCAAGTGAGACACAGCTCTTTGCACAAGCTGCCAATCTCACCCACCAACCAAACTCTCAACCAACTTGTGTTTTGGGTCCTACAAAAAATTTCCTCTTGGAGTATAAAGCCTGCATTTATCCATTGGCCTTAGAAAGTATGCACAGCTGTGACATAAGTAACCCCTGCTCTGTTTTTAAATGTATGCAAACATAAAACGAAGAAGAAAAACGACATTAAAATAATGTTAAGGATTTGGCTTGGGGCCATCGAAGCTAGGACATTCCAAGTTAAAGCTGAAACGACATCCTTAACCTTAACTCACCCCATTGTGCCTGGGTATTGCAGCTGCTGAAAAGGGAAAATCAGAGCGGTTACGGTCTGGCGTGTGAACGAGTGCTGAGGGACTCTTAAATCCATGATTATTTGGCTGCCGCACACCACGCACTGGATCCACGTGCTAGCAATCCTTATGCAATCTTTGCTGGGAGAGGAAAAGAAATATCCCTCAGGCTGCACTCGCACAGTGACGGGACTTCTGGAGAAAGCAGAAAGGCCACATTTTTAATTAATACAAGATCCATAACTGTGTTTGTGGTGGATGTGAGGAGCAGCAACGGTGTGACCTGCTAACCCAGAGTACCTGTGATCAGCACATGGAGTGGGGAACCTCCGCGCAGCAAGTGATGCTGGGGAAGCAGCAGGTGAATCCTTCACCATTCAATTAGTTTTCATTCGAGAACTTTTCAGTAGACAGTCTTTCTGACCGAAAAGTTATGCTTAAAAATTTGTTTAATTCAAAGGTTCAATACACCAACCTCAAATATCCTGATAGTCAAAACCACTTTTTGTTTCCAAAGGGAATGTTGAGACATTGGACACACTGAGCATTTGGTTGACCTGGATTTGAATTTTCTATGCAGTCACTAGGTTGGTTGAGCATAAGTTCTTTCTCCTTTCATTCTCCATCTTACTCTATTTTAACCCAGCATATCTTTTCCTTCTTCCTTTACCCCTACAATAATAGAAATATAGCTAGAGAATGACAGAAAAGAGAAAGCAAGACTATGAGAAAACAGACAATGAACACAGGAATCCTTCAAGTCCAAACACAGATGATTCCTGGGGAGTGTTGGAAGCTATAGGTAAATCAATTGTAAAAACATCTTCTATGTGCACATTTGCATGCAAATAGATATCAGTACATAAATATTTGTAGCTTAGTCTAATATTTGCTTGACTTAAGCAATAAACGACTGTGGGAAAACTGGTCGAGATAGTCTTTGTATTTTTTAAAAGAAGTCCAGATAATCCTTGAGTTACAATAGCTGATGAATGGTCAGGCTCACAGGCTGCCAAGGCATTCCCTGGCCCTGATTTTCTGCACTTCTGACTGGCCACACATGCCCATGGATTTAAGCACATCAAAAAGCACTCAAGTCATTAAGAGGTGTAGCTAAAGTGTAAACTTCTACTGCAATAATCTCCAGGAACTTGTTTGTGTATTGCGCTTTGCCATCGTTCCACGCAACCACCAGCATCCACCACCAGGCAGAAGCCATGGCCCTGTTCTCCCTCTGCCTTAAGATGTAAGGTAGAATACTTCTCAAGGACAGTATTTTCCAACTCAGTGTTTTATCTTGCAGAAGAATGCACAGTAAAAGGTATAAGCATTCTTTTTACAGAACACATTACTATGTCTGAGCCTCTCTGCTCCTCCAGGGACAGGAAAATAACCGACTTGGTACAACGAACTCTTCATATTTCTCTGCTTGCACAGTCCTGGTAGATTTATGCCTGTGTAAACTCAGATCTGATCTCAGGGGTAAGAAGAGACAAGGAGGAATGGAAAGACCTGAGGGCTTTGATGTTTTGCTTTGCCACAGCCTCCACCTGGATCGTGCCCCTTGGAACGCTGCGGCAAACCAGAGTAAATTGGAGTAACCTACAGAACAGGGAGGGCCCAGGTGTCCCCATCAGTCTGCAAGGAGCAAACCATGTTTAAGACAGCTTTAAAGTGAACCCAAGACACAGCTCTAATGATCTTCTGTAATGATAAGGACAGTCAAATGGAATTGAAATACTCACAGACAGGTTCAGGGTCGCCTGTTGGGCTACACGTTTCTGAGGACTAGTTTGCTCATTGAACCACTTCGGCAGACTCCACCATTTCCTCACTATTCTCACTTCCCAGTCTTTCTCTGCTGCTACTGAGAACACTTCATTTCAATATGAAGGTAGTGGAATGGCACATGGATAGATTGCAATAATAATTTAATCACCAAAAATAAGCTCCATTGGAAAATACTGATGAGCAGTCATATTTAACTGCCTAGCTATTATGTTTGATTAAAGTACAGTGCAAAATTATTAATTAATTGGACTAGTTACATAGACAGCTTTATGTCCTGCAGCAATTCATGTAATAACAAATTGATTTTTAGCTAAGCAAGACACTGTGAGCTGAAGAAAAGGAGAAACTAGAAATAGCTCCTGAATGCATTACATATCCTTAGTCTGAAAGACATAATGTATGTGTGGCATAAAATGCTGGGGAGAAACAGAGAACAGTTCCTTCGGTGGGAGAATGAAACCTAATTCATTTAGTGCCCTTTGAATATTTAAACTCCATTTCACATTCATGTAATTTCACTCTCACTAATACTACATGCTGGGCAGACTTCAATATTAAAACCCCAAAAATAAATTTACAATACAGCGACAAGTTAAAGAAGCTTTTATATGGAAATGCCTCCAGCTGAAATAAGGGACAGTTGTATTTCAGCTCCTAACAGAAAACTCTGCACAACCGAAGTCACTTCCAAAAATAACAGCACCTTCTACCACTCTTTACAAGCAGAGCCAGGAAAAAGGTTATATAGATAGAAACTTGATTCAGGTCCCTAAATCACGTGGAATAGCTTTGTACTATGATTTCTGTGGAATTCTGCTGATTGTGCACCTTTCATTGGGGCTGCCATGCAGAGACCCCGGAGACAGTTGATGTCTGTGCACAAGGCTCCCGTGCCAGCGTAAGTAATGCATGTGGGGTATGGGTGACCTGCACCCTGAGGCCGGCCAGGCTGTCCCCAAAGCCACACACACCAGGCTGCGCAGCGGGGACAAGCTCAGCAAGCAGTGCACACTCATAAAAAGTTGCCACATTCATGCCCCGAATTCACATTCATACCACATCCAAAAGGTGGGAAATGGATGAGGAACAATGACAAAAGCTTCAGGACTCTGCAGCGCTGATAATACAGAAAGAAAGAAAATTAAAGAGCAGATATGCACGATCAGGGCAGAAGGTGGCTGCCCTCCTGCCTCACTGATAAACTTCCCCCAGCACTGCCCGTGCTTCTCACAAAGGTATATTTTTTTGAGGAGAAACAATGAACACAGAGTGGCCAAAGAGAAAAACGAGGATTTTCAGAAGAAAGGGAGTACTCATGTGAAAACTGCCACAGCTACTTAGGAAATTGAAAATATTTTCCATCCTTGCCTGAGTGATGATTTCCAGATTTTAATAATTTCCCAATAATGTCTCCGAGAAGGATACACAACTACCAACTTCATTTGGGTCTGAGGAAATAAGACTGTCAGCTGGACAGAATAGATCTGATCAGATTAAGAGATATTTTGGATATTGAGTACAAGAATTTGACAAGGAATCTAGAACAGTGTATGTGCTTGGATACATGCAAAACTCCAGAGTATTTCTGCAAGCTCATGCCTACTTCACTGTAATGCTTGCACTGAGATATGGGAACAAACAGTTGGAGCACATTTACCTCTATACGCAACTCTCTTCACTATTTCCACTCCCAGCACTTGCATAAAGCAACAACCAGTTTCAAATACTCTAAGTAGAGCTGAAATTCCTTTTAGCAAAAAATGAAAGAACAGAAGAGAGCTTTAAGTTAGATATATGAACCTAGAAATGGGTCTCAGGCATAACCATAGAGAGAAAACCAAGGTCAGTAAAACAAGATATTGACAATTGTCCAGAGGAAGAAGACTAAGAGGTAACAGAGACCAACTATACTTCAGAGCACATGAAGAGCAGTGGAGAAAGTTGAATTCACTCTACCTGGGGACTAGAGGGACATCTTATCAGTCTTCAAGCACCTAACAGCAGGGTAACGAAAAGATTGTGTCAGGCTCTTAATGGTGCATAGACAAAGAGCAAAAGGAAACACACAGGTTGAAAAGGGGACTAGAAAAGAGGGGGAAATAATCATAAGAGCAAGTACTGGAACCGATTGCCTAGAGACTGCAATCTCCATCCTTAAAGATACCCAAACCCCAACTGTAAAAAGCCCTAAGCAACCTCACACCTAACTTTATGCTTAGCCCTGCTGTGAGCAGGATTGGACCAGAAACACTCAGATGTTTCCCCCCCCAACCCAACCTAGTCATTCTATGATATATTTCATCTTCTATTGAGACAATATTTTTCCTAAGAGAAAAGGGAGTCAGTCTTTTAGAAACAAATGAATGTTAAAAAATGCTATGACTTCAATATGAACATGATTCAATAAAAAAAAAAAACACAAATCCCTTTTTATGTCACTTAGCGTACAGCAGTGCCTCTGAGAACACTTAACAGAACATCCTGTGAAATAAAAATACTCTTTATAGTGAAATTTAGTGCCTTTTAGTTTGGCGATATAGACAGAATGAACAAAAGCAATCGAGAAGAGATTGGCAGAGAAACCCAACTTTAACGTGCTCTTCACAATGGCACAGTGGTCAGTTCAGATCCTCTCTGAACAGTGGCAGCACAAAGTCCAAAACTGTGTGGGCAGACACCGATATAACTTCAACAGCCATCAGACACAAAGGGAGAAAGTTTACTGAGTAAATGAAGGTTTCTGGTGGCTCAGCATCTGATGAGTTTGATCAGAAAGCAAACAGTAAAGCTTCTATCCTTGATGCTGCCCTGCAGTAAGTTTTCAGAGAGCTGTAAATGTAACGTACTGTGCAGAAGAGGAATGTGGTGTGCAGTGCGCATTGCACAACCTCGGTTTCCTACACCCTCCTCCTCAAGCGATGCATTCATTCCCCAGAGGAATTTTCCAGTCTGAGGAGCAAAACAAGCCAAGAATGTGTTAAAACAGGTGTTTCAGTTAGCTCTGGGTACAATCTTAGTACAACTGAGGTTAAAAATATTTGGGAATGATGTAATGAAAAGATAATAAGTTCTTGCTGTATATTCCCCTCCACCCACATAGTAAGACGGTCTATGTGGAGGTTGTCACTTGTTCTCTCTTTTCATAAAGTACACGCTCAAGTTCAAGGGCCAGAGTCAGCTCTGATTTTTGCCAAATTAGGCTAGAACAGCCCAGGACAATGAGGAATCAGTAATGACAAGTGCAGACTCTGAAGAAAGAAGGAACTTTGTGATAACGCGGCACTGTCTGGGTCCACTTCTGTGGTGGGTGTTAACACCAAAAGTAGTAAGCAATAACAAAATGAGCATTTGCAGTTGGAAAGCTTCTTATCTGGCAGAGAATAAGGAGGCAACCAGTCAAACATACCCTGCCATTTACTTCCAGCCCCTGCATGCTTTAGTCTCACCAGAGATACATGTCCCTTAAAGGAAAACTGATCCTCTTTGTCCAATTCCACTTGTTATGCTACAGAAAAGAGGTGCTGCTAATGTGTCTGGTTAACACGCGAGTGCGATGCAACACACATTGTGACAGCTGTTACAGAAATCCTAATGGTGCCTGACTGATGATCTTTATAGATGTAACTTAGTAAGAATAAGAGCTTTTCATATTCAATCGATCTTCCTGGGGTGCATAGTTTGCTAGCAAGTCAAAGTGTACCCCAAAATCAGTACTGAGGTATTACACACATTATTGCTGCTCTATTTGTTGCCTCCATAAACTGAATTGTTATGTGGTTTGTCATGGCAAAGCACTCAGGCAGGCTCTCAGCACAAAAAAAGCACAATAGAAAAGCCTATTCCAGCTGAAATGAAGGCTGTTAATAGACAGCTCAGATCATTTCCATCCTGTATCCTGATCTTAAGACTGATCAGACTGCTTCACTTGGAAAATATCACATCACTTTACATTCCACTCTCCCCAGCTATAAATCATTGTTTAAGACCTACCTGATTTAAATTTGGAGAGCATCCTTCTGTCAAGCTCCACATCTCCAGCACCTTTTGTGCCAAACACCCCCAGGTGTTCTTATCAAATACTCACATTAACAGCTCAATTAATTATGAGTTAGCCAGATCAAACAGGCCAGTCTCTAGCTTGACAGGCATCTGATGTTCAGATATCCTACCTATGCAAACTTTACAAAGTCAAGCAAATTCAAATTCCAGAGGGCTCAGATCAATACCACATTAGGATGCTGAGCTTATCTCTTCACTTGAAAAACTCATGAGAGAGTGTGTAAAATCTGCTGTTTGTCGATTCACCTGTGGAATTAAAATAGAAAAACAATCCACCAGATTTAACCATTTGATACGGTAGCAAAGGACACAAGCTGGGAGGCAGAGAAGTGCAAAACTCCATGAAGTGAACAGAAAGTGGTGCCTGCTAGATGTGTGTTTTAGAATGACCACAGGGATGCAAGCCCTTCCCAGCTGCTCAGTATCTCAGAGGACAAGACATCTCCCAGCAGGCACAGGATCTGCAAAGACGTTTGGCCACCCAGCTTGACTACTCTCTTTGCAAATCTCAGCCTAACTAGGGAAAGTTCCACTAAGAGGTTTTTTGTAGGGCACTTTCCTCAGCCTTCCCCACCTAAAAAACACTCCTGGGGGCATTTCTCTCAGTGCTCACCAAAGCTTCAGAATCCAAATGCAATCATTTACTTTCTGAGCCCATCCCATACACTCTCCAGGCTAATGAAGCTGGGAAGGTCAGAATGAAGCAATGCAACATTGCTCCAAATTTAAGCTCTGTACATGAGATGACATCCAAGCTTCTGCAGATATCTACTGCTTATTGCTTCAGGATCTTTAGAAACCCTTAACATTCACATAGTTTGGGATACTCTTGTGTCTAGGTAAGAGGCCAGATAAAAGCCAAGACATTAATCCTGGTTGCAAAGAAACAGGGGGAAAAACATGCATCGAGATACAAAGTAAAAAGTCCTCAGCATTGCTGAGTTCCTGATCTCAGACCTATTCTGAAGTCTGAGGATCTTTTCCAGCTCATGCTTCTAATTACTTGAGCTTTGTCAATTCAAATTTGTCAACAACAAATTGTAGCTGAGTAAGCCCTTGTGCATTTATTTTGTTGTTGTTAATGACATAGGCTTTTATCTATTTAAAACTAAAGAACTGAGTCACAGATGCCTCAGTAAGAGTAATACTTGGCATTTATGGCAAATAACGCTTCCCAGTTTCCCAGCATATCATAGGCAAAGACTAATCAATCTTCCCAGCATACGTATGAGATAAGAAAGTGTTATCTTAGTAACGTATTATTGGTCAGGTCTCATATGCCTAAGAGTACTGAGCAATATTCTGTCATTCTAGTCACTCCATCAAATTACACTGAGAAAAATCTCAGGGGAAATCACAACTGTTCACACATTTGCACGATCTGTTACTTTATTTGTATCGTACCTCTCAGTTCGTACAAGCTAAGGGAAGGATTTTTGCAGGGGCTTAAGGAAGGAAGAAGACCCCAAGCTATGACTGTTCTCAGTGGGCAAACACAGCAGCAGCTGGTCTGTACACTGTGTGGGCTTTGGATCTCTCTTGGGCAGCCTGGTTCTCTGGGAGCCACACTTCACATCTCATAGAGACCTAAGCAGCTCAGCATATTCGAGAAGACTTGGTCCATCATTCTCCAAAGAGCGTGCATGGCTTGACCTCTGTTGAGCTTTCTGGTCTCTGTGCAGGCCACAAGTCCAGTCCTCAGCACAGCCCTATGACAGGTCTCCAGATGCAGCTCCACACGCCACTCTGCCACCTCTCTCTGTGAGGGAATGCCAACTGTAGACTTGCTTCGGCTTCCAAATGTCTAAATTTACGATAGAGACCAACTTCCATATGTCACTAATCTCTCCAGAAGACTGCAGGGGTTGAGGAAACAGCATGCTTAATTGCAGTTAGAGATGTCTACAGTTAGAGATGTTACAGGTTGCCCAGAGAGGTTGTGGAGTCTCCTTCTCCGGAGACATTCAAAACCCGCCTGGACGCCTTCCTGTGCAACCTCATCTGGGTGTTCCTGCTCCGGCAGGGGGATTGGACTGGATGAGCTTTTGAGGTCCCTTCCAATCCCTAACATTCTGTGATTCTGTGATGTCTAATGTGATAGAGCTCACAGGACCCTGAGTATGTGTTTTTGAATTCCTCAGAAACAACAATTCAAAGAAAATACAGTGACTAACAGGTATGCACAGCAAGGTTGGTATCTTCCAAGGTCATACAAGGACTCAGTGGTAGACCCACCATCCAAATCCAAGGCACCAAGGTTGATTATTTTGACCAACATCACACTTCTTCCTAATTCGTATGATTTGATGCCACTGCTATCACTGTTTAAATGCAGTCATATGTCAGATTGCTTTGTTGGATTTGGGCTTTCTGACTGACCCTTACCATTGCCAGCTGTGTGCCAATATAACAGAGAATGAAATACATAAAGGCTGGAAACATCAAATGGGTCTAAGCTATTTTTATGACCAATTCTTGCCAAAAAAATGTAGAATTCCCACTGCGACTCTGGAAAATTTCAGCTCAAAGATTGCACAGTTGGTTCAACAGAGACATAAAACCAGCCTGGACCACAGAAAGTTTCTCCGCCTTAGAGTCAATGGGAAGAGAGAGAAGATCCTCCACAGAGCGAGACAGAGCTCTGACAGGTCCTTAAATCTATTTGTAAAGTACATTCAAGAGGGCAAAAGATAGAGTGTCACAATCGTGCTAATATTCCACCAGCAGCATCAATTTTGACTGTCACAAGAAAATAAGTCGAAGGAAAGGAAAATAAAAATAAATCATTTTCTATTAAGTTTAGCTTTTTCTCATTCTTGGTTGTTTGTTTTATGATACATGGTATGTTATGATCTTCCACTAAGAACATCTACTTCATCCACAAGTGCTTTCCTTATGGCTGAAAGCAGTAAGGTAATTGTTTTCCTCTTCAATTATCATTTATCTTTTATAAAGAGGTGTTAACTGTGACACTTGTGTTTGAAAGGTAATTTTTCTTATTGAAAGCTTAGCTTCAGAATAATGGGAAGGATTAGCATACCTTTAAATTGTCTCATTCTTTTACAAAAAACATGACAGATAAAAGATATTTCACAAAGCCCATGCACTCATTCAAAGTACTGCATTTAATTATATGAAGTAGAGCACTTATATTTCTTAAAGGATGCTTTGGAGTTTCCCAACTATATGTTACTTTCAAGAGTCTCAATCTTCAGTTTTCTGGTCTCTATCACGCAGCTCTGGAAGACATTCAGGGCTTTTTACAAAACTCTGGAGTGAAAAAAATAAGTTATCTATGTCTCTGTGAAAGATAAAAAAGGCCAAAAAGCTTTCTGAAATGAAACAAATAGGATATCTTCTTCACTACTACATAAAACTGTAATGACCACAAGTGAGTCTTTTCACACACACTCCTTTAAGTCTGCCTTTTAATCAAAAAATCTGAGAAGAAATCTTTCTGAAATTACCTTTTTCTTTTCTATTTGAAGTTGTTTGCTTCTGTCTAAGGGAGAGGAAAATTGAGGTTGTACCACTTGAGCAGCAGCTTAAGCGCAAACTGTAACTAGATACATCAGACTTGTAGAAAAGAGATAGATGGAAACGTGATTCACCCACGCAGCTTCTCCAAGGCAACTAAGCAGCATGTTTCCCTTGGTGAATTCGAAATCCCCATGTCTACTCAACACAAAAAACAATGCAAAACTGATTGTCACAATGACTCCTGAAGAAAACAAAGTGAACGATAATCGGGAAAAAAGCAGTAAATTGGAAGTTGTAAATTGCATGCTCTAATGGAAACACGAAGACAATCAAATTTTACATGCTTACAGGCACAATGCACATGAGGAGGGATCACAGTTTACAGAATACCAGACTTTAAAAGATGCTTCATGCATCAAACTTCACTGCTAATAATTTTCTTCAACAGACATCATAAGGGTGAGAAGCGAAGAGCTCAGATGTAAAACTGACTGCATGCAAAGTGATTTCAGAAAGAGAACATCAGCAAACTGAAAAGGCAATATTTGTTCCCTATCCCTTCAAAATCTATGCCCACGCCAGTACCTTTGAAGGTCATTTGTACAAAGTAGGTCAAGTGTTTCTGACAGATGTATGATTTTCAAGTGGGCACTGTGTCTCTCAGTGCATCTTTGTTTCTGCCTCATGAACATTGTGTTACACAGTTCTAAGGCACGATGCATTGTAAATTTTAACAATAGGATTAAAAATTACTTGAATTGTAAATACTTTGGAGCAGGGGACATCTCTTTGGCGTTTGTACAGTGCCAAGTACAATGAGGGTCTTGTCCACGGCAGAAGTCCCTCAGAGCTACATTAATGAATTTTAATCTCCTATAGATGTCTAGGTTTCAGAAAATTCAAACACCTGCAGCTTCCATTAGCATAATGGTACTGTATGTTATTAATTATTCTCATGCTTAAAATGCTTTTGTTGTCCAATTGGGGAGCAGAAACGATCCTACATCTCTTGGGTGACCAACCACAACACGGGCAACAGATTTGGGCCTGAAGCCTGAACACGACCCCTCTAAGCTGCCTCCGAGTAATTGCAAAACAACAAATGCTCTGAAAGCAAAGCAGGGTTGATTTGTGACTACTTAACAATTATAGAGGCATTAAGTTGTTAATACTGTTTGTAATGAGCATTTTGGCCAATTCTAGTCTTGAGCATTCAGGACTCTTGAAAACAGCACAGTGATTTCTGCCAAGCTGCAGCCTGGCTAATTTCTTCCTTACATCCGTACCTCACAATTTCATTATTTGTAGAAAGTCAAATGCTGAGTTAGAATAAGTTAGAGCAGATTCATTCATCTATGGAAATACACTAATTTTTACCAGCTGAAGATTAGCACCAGAAGTGTTTGGTCTCTGCGATAAATGTTAACTGCATGAAAAATTACTTAAATTAACATAACCATTGCTGGCTTTTTTAAAACATAAAATATTTATCACTTTTCTATTCTACACTTACAGAAAATTTGGAGAGTTTTCACTGAGCTACAGCTCATGTCCCACTTTTTTCCCCTGCACATCCTTACTCAGAGCCCAGTGGAGCTGGCACGTGTGCTGTACTCACCACAGAGGTGACTTGGAACCACAGAGGCTGAAAAAACCTCACTATGTGAGGTTACAAACTCTTCTACAAGGAGTATCAGTTTTCATTCTGCTTCAGCTTGGAAAATAGCAGACCTAACAGCTTCTGCGGCTCTGAGTTGTTAAGCAAGCCACAGTTCCAGGTAAATAATGACATTAAAAGGATTTAGAAAGAGCACATGAGAATGAAATAATTAGGAAGAAAGGCCTGCATGAGCAGTAAGGGGAGGAAGAACCATATGTTTGACTCCAAAGACTTTGTAGTAATTTCTCACTGAATTTTCTTCCTTTCTTAAGAACTAAGTTATTATCTATTGAAGTATGGGGGTTCTTTGTTTTATATTGTTCTTGAAATATCCTCATAATTTCTACAGAAAGTAATAATTAGTGAAAAACTATTCCTTACACAGTGCTAAGATACCACTGATAGCAGCAAACTGTGCACGAGGACAGAAGCAGCCCTTTATGGCTTTCAGCTTTATGTTACTCTGGTGCCATGTGCATCTCAGAAGTAGGAAGACTTTGCCCAGCCTCTCTCTCTGCTTCCATGTGGCCTCCGTTCCACAGGGGAGAAAGTCCTCAAAAGTCCAA
Source organism: Mesitornis unicolor (assembly GCF_000695765.1). Lineage (NCBI taxonomy): Eukaryota > Metazoa > Chordata > Aves > Mesitornithiformes > Mesitornithidae > Mesitornis > Mesitornis unicolor. Next base: position 303,636 of record NW_010199847.1, read on the forward strand.
TCTGGGTCTGCCCACAGCTGCAGTTTCCCTCACACACGAACTGCTCCAGTACACACTGCCCGAAGTCACGGCTTCTTCAGGGGCAGCCACTGCTCATCTCTACAGGCTGCCGGGCAAGCGCGCCCGCTCCTT
>NW_010199847.1:304018-323396 GCF_000695765.1 Mesitornis unicolor
CTGGTTTCTTTCTTTCAACTGACCTTGGTGTTCTTCGAAGTTATTCTCCTCAGGCTCACTCGTTTCTTCACTGCATGTCTCTTCTGATGGTTCTGATGAGTTCCTGCCTCTCTCTCCTTTGGGATGGAGCTGCAGCAGGGCTTAAACTTAAGTTGGGGTTGGGCTGGGTAGGCCAGGGCCAGGGCTGCACCACCCACACCTGGGGCCATGCTGGTCAGGGCCAGTGCCAGAGAGAGAGCGAGGCATGCCCTGCACCCCCCTTAAATCCATGAATTCGCAGGGGCGCTGATTGGGTTGGCCCTGGTCAGAGGTGGGTCTGACAAAGGCAAAGGGGGAGCTTTTCAGGTAGCTTCTTAAAGGGCCATCTCCATAGCCCTTCCCCCGTTACCAAAGACACAACCAAAAACCCCTCACAGAAAACCCAATACAACAGGTGACATCTGTCCTCTGTCACCCAGTGGTGTCAGTCAAGCATTTCTGCCTATTAGGCTCCAGCAAATTTAATACAACTTTTTAATACAAAATTAATACAACTTTTTATTACTATTAATGCTAAGTATTTCAGAGAATGGCTAAAGGCTTTGCTCGTATGGATGTTCCTTACAGCTTAGGATTCAATGACACTGCACTGATCATTAGTCTCATAGAAGTAAAACACTTGAACATTCATCCAACCCTTATGCCATTTCTGTCTGCCAACTTGGACTGCAAGACTTTCACAAACAGCCTTTAAGCCGCCTTTTAGTGCCTGCTCTTCCTCTTGTACCAGAAAACAAGAACAAAGGCAGCTGGCAACACTGAAAAGCAACAGAGAAAAGGAAAACAGAGAAATAACTAACCACAGTTTTGTGGACCTCAGGCAACCAGAACAGAAAACAAAAGGGGAAATTATATACATTTTGGATTAGCCTTACTCTGTATTTGTTATATCCATGCTGATTCTTTCACTTTCCTTGCCAAACCTAATGCTACCCCTAGTGTCAAGTCACGCTGTACTGCAGTTCAGTGGTTGAGCAAAGTCTATCAAATTCTGAGAGCCTCAGACATGGCAGACTGAAGGAATCTGCCCAGCATAGTTTAATCTCTGGATGAAAGAACAGGATGGTTCCCCAGCTCCAAAGGAAAAATGTGAACCTTCACCCATGACAAGGAATTCCCCTTAATGTACAGTCTGTAGGGACTGTCCTCCACCCCGATTCCTGGATACTGGCAACAGGCTGAAGGCCAGCATCATGCCCTGCCATGGCCTTTATATGGTCAACGTGGGAAATGACTAATGGAAACCACCATTTTTGGCTTCTCTCAAATGCAGCTAAGAATAACAAATAGCTCGGTCAATCCCCAGTTCTGACTAGAGTAAGAAATGTCCCCAGAGGATAAGAAAACATTAAAACTGTGGGGACTGATCAAGTGGAATCCCCTAACGACATCCCCGCTCCTCCTTGGAAATTCTTCCTTTTTCAGAAAAAAGAGTCACAGGGTAAACATGACACTTGTTACAATGGTGCCTCTCCCCACTGAAAATAGACACATTCCTAGGAGTCCCTAAAGGAAATGGTGAAAAAAATAAACACACACGAGACATCAGCACTCAGGGGCAAAGGGAATATAACCAGAATGGAATATTTGTGAAGAAAATATATATAGGGAAAAGGACTTTGCCTTTGACCAATGGCATTTCCTTGAGAAAGATGGCTGCTAGATAAGTCCCTTGCTCTTCCTATATGGGGTTACAATTACAAAATACAGATAAAATAAAAGCTACTGGGAAAAAAATCTTCCATAAAAGATACCAAAGAAACACTCAGGTACTAGAAAAAAGCTCCAGACTTTGACTGGTTCACTACAGAGGTGTGCACAACTGAGTAGATACGGATAACTCATTCCGTCCTTGTATCCAGGTGCCATCCTGGTGCTGCCAATCCACGGGTCCTGTGTCCTTAACAGAGCTGCTCCAAGCCATACCCGCAGCAGCAAGTGAGGAGAGGGCAAAGCAATGCCTCTGATCCCCCAAAACCTCAGGAGTGCCTCACACAACACAGCTTGGAGCCAGCATGGCCAAGCATAGTTTCCTTCCCTAGGCAGAAACTTCTCAATACAGCTGTGCTTATTCTACATTTCTTTACTTCAATTTGCTCACAAATTCCTGCTCAGCAGCAGTATGAGACCACATTAAGGATTCAAAGCACTGGGCTGGCAGTGCTCACCCTTCACCATCACACCTCATGGCACAGGTGGTGGTTACTCCTGCACTTTCACACATTAGTACAAATCTAACCAATAATTTGCACATGACAATGTTGGTGCAACTCTTCTGCAGTCTACAAAAATCTCATTCTTGCCTTGACAGATGACACAGACATCTCATATAGCAGGACACGCTCCTAGCATCCAGCTACATGATACAGCACGTTCCTCTGCCCCACCACATGAGCAGCTCTGTGTATATCACCAAAAGCTTGTTTGTCACAGGGCCAGAAAATGAGTGTCTGTTACATGAAGATAAATATGTTAGAAAAGTAAATAAAAACAGAATGTATGAAAGATGTGAGATAATCCCCTGCAGTACCTTCGACTATAGGAAATTAAAAAGCTGAAGTAGGAGCTGTTACCGAGCCAACAAGGGTGCACACAGAGCATCGCCAGCTCTACAGCAAGGCTGCTGGGGCAGGGGCTGCAGCCCAGGCAGTACAGAGCAGCCTCCCCTCCTTGTCTTGTCGATTCATTTACCCTGTGAACATAACCGTTTTATTTTACCCAGGTCAAAGCTGTTAAAATAATGATTCCAAATACATGTACCTTTTCTAACACTATTTTTCCCCCATTCAGTTGAGGTAGGAGATGGGGGAAGGGTGGTTTTGTAAGCACTGTTTAAATGCAGTCCTTTTTCATAATGGCAAGCATCTTTATTTTTTTTTTCATTTCCTACTACGCACACGACCAAGCTTATCTGCTTTGCGAAGATGAATAGTTGAATCAACTCTGCTGGGATTCAACCCTCTAGGCTTAAACATCATGAGTGCTTCCGTCTCCCTCATTATCTAAAACAATTAGTAGGGAGAACAGAAAGCTGCATTAGAGCTGGCAGTTTCCTATTCTCATCCCTCGGTACAACATCTCTCAGAAATGCCTGTATTTCCGTGAGCTGATCTTAAGCCACAGATATTGGATCCAGACACTGATTCATATTGCTATCAATTCCCCTAGCTTGAAGCTGGTCAGAATAAGTGATGCAGTTGAGACACATCCATAAAGGAGCCCTAAAATGCAGGGCTTTGTTTCAAATCTGTCTGGCAAAGCCCTGAAGTTTGGGAGAGGGACTGTCTCAGCAACAGTCAGGTTCACCTCTAATGTGCCTGAATCACCACACATTGTCAGATCAAGACAATTAAAAATTCACTAATTTCAAACTTGAAAAGCACCTGGATTCCAGGGAGGAATTTCTGAGGCATTTGCCCTCTTCTGCTTTGTACATACCAGGTTCACTTGAAAAGCTCTGTACTGAATAGAACAATTTAGGCTACACTCTAATATTCTTGATTAAATATACGCTTAGGGATCTTGATGTTTTGATAAAAAGTGAATTTCAACCCCATTTAGAGCAATAAAACCACTTAAGTAGTATCTTTCCTGGAAGCTCTGATAAGCTTATAGCTTAAATTTGTCTCTTTCTGCATTTAGAGTTAGTAAGCTATGCTGGTTCTAGCTATGAGAGAGTTAATTTTCTTCATAGTAGCTGGTACAGGGCTACATTTTGGATCTGTGCTAGAAACACTGTTGATAACACAGGGATGTTTTTGTTGTGGCTGAACAGTGCTTCCAGAGTCAAGGCCTTTTCTGCTCCTCACCCCACCCCACCAGTGGGTTGAGTAAGTTGGAGGTGCACAAGACCTTGGGAGAGGACACAGCTGGGACAGCTGACCCCACCTGACCACAGGGTTATTCCATGCCATATGGCATCACGCTCGGCATATAGAGTTGGGAGAAGAAAAAAGTAGTGCCTTCGTTTCCCAGTTATGATTTACTAACTTGGAAACTATTGTCAGGAGAGCAATGGGATGCTACGAACACTGTCAAGAAAGAGTGTCAGAAAAAAAAACCCACTAGGACTGGAACAACAGGGTTCCTTTATAATTTGTTCTAAGGCTGCAGGGAAGAAGATCTCAAGAGAGATCTTTAGCTGAAAGGTAGCAGGCTTTAAGGCCTCTCTGCTGGACTTGGGAAGACTGGACAGAGAGTTACCTTTTCTTTAGAAAAGGGCTGATGAGGCAGTGAGCAGGATATGGAGTTGGCCTGTGGCTTACTAATTCTCTGCAGACTCCCCAATCCCTTTTATTACCAGGTTTTAAAGCTGCACTACACAGAGCCAAGGGGGATTTGAACTTCACTCAGCAAACCAGCTGACTTTGATGGGAATTACTCAAAGTTCACGTAAGGGCTGTAGGACTGGACAGAAAGAGGGGAGGAGGATATTACATTCTTGGATGCAAGCTGTTGGCTAAAGAACATATGAGATGTGAATAGCCACTAAAGAGCATATTCAGGCTGCCTAGATTTCTCCAGAGTCCCTTTGCCTCTTGGCTGGCTTCAGATTCAGGTCTTCAGATCTTCATTCAGGTCTCCAGACAATTTCAAGTAGTGCCTGGATTTTGATATAGCCTAGGCAGAAAGATGTAGGTGAAATTTAAACTCTGAGTAAAAGCCTGAATGGATCATTATTTCAATGTCCCCAGGAAGGGCTGTTGACTCTTAAGGGAATGCTTAAGAGAGTAGAGCTGTCACACATTTAGCAGCTTCATCTGCTTAGCCATAAGGTGACCTTATTACTAATTTATACAAACTCTACTGTTCTGGGAGAAACTTCATTATGGTCATCTTTATGATATCTTTCACACCTTTTTGCTTCACATTAGTGTATGTTCTAGATAAATAGTACAATAGAATTCATATTCTCCATTATCACATCAGAAGAAAAGGATGCAGACTTTCTTCTTGTGCTGCTAAACTTCCACATGAGCTTTTTAAGGTGGGTCTAACCAGAAGGGCAGATTTGGTAGCCCTTACTCATTCTGAGCCACTGAATGCAACTAGTTTGGCCAAGGTATTGGGGGTGTTAGTCTTCTCAATCTCAGGTAGAAAGCAAGTAAAATACAGTCAGATTATAAACAAAGTATAGGAAAATATACCAACCAGAATAACTTAACATCAGTGCAAGCCTTCACCTAAATGCAAACTCAAATTTTCCCTGCATGTACATGCATTGACCCTTAATCTATGGGGGCCATGAGCAGCAGCACCGAAGCGCAAGACGAGACACAAGGAAAATGCAACTCAGCATTCCTGGTCAGCCTCAGCTTTCTGAGGGCTTTATGGATAATAGGAGTTTTGAGAGCCATGAGTTCAGGGCCACTGTACTGGAGCTTGGAAAGTTTTATGTTCAAGTTTTGATTCCCATCTTGTGCAGAAAGCACTAAAAGAAAAGCGGTCTAAAACTGCTTGAGGTAAAGCTTATCACTGTTTGTATCCACTTGCATTCATTACTTGCCAGATGCTTTCCAGAAATTTAAGAAATTAAATCCTGCTCTAAGAAACTCAAAGTTAAACAACAGATAGAGATATGTTGGATAGAAAAGGGAAAAAAAAGGTGTTTGTATTTGCTTCACAGTAACCACCATTGTAAACACAGGTCTTGACAAAAGTATCTTTGTTATAACAATGGGGGGGTGTTAGAGAGAAAATACACAATGTATCTTAAATGTGGTTTGCTTGAGTACTGAAAGCAGTGAAGCAGAAGCAGCAAAGATTAATCCTGCACATGTACAAAGCCTCTTAGATTCACTTTATGCACCTTACACTAAAACCTGGGCTACTAAGGTGCAGATCTGTCAGACCTTGAGCTACCTGGACTAAAACTATGCTGTGTGTTTGCTTCCAAAGCACAGTCGCTTTCCACATGCATGGAAGAAATAACTTGTAGTAACTGCACTGAGCCCCTTTTGCAAGCTCAGTTTAGCTTACCTTCAATTAACTTATCTTTGTGCCCATACTTCTCTATCCCAGACCACAAGGTCTAGGTCATAAAAGAGAATTTTGAACAAAAGCAGCCTTTTACTAACCTTTTGGACACACAGGGACCCTCCAACACCATTAAAAGCTCGCCCAGAAGGTAGGTTGGACACCTGACAGCAGAAAGACTTTCGCCTCTGATCCTTGATGCATTTTGAGGCCTCTGCCAAATAGCAGGCACAGAGGCATTGCTCTTCCCTAGACCCTGAAATCATCCTCCTCGCCAAGCACAGAAAAGTTGCTGAGGAGAGAGCTGTGTTGGCCCATTTTGATAATTGATGCTACAATAAAAGTTTTGGCCTGGTTCCTGGAGAAGACACTGCATTGCACCTAGGTACCAGCGGCTTCTTCAAGTGTTCATGTTCATCGGGTCTTTCTTGGGATCTTTCATAAGATCTGTACAAACAAGCACACTTTCCCACTTCAGGATTTAAAACAGTGCTGTTACTAAAAGTATTTCTTCTTCAACCCTCTTATACGACACATAGAGCTTTAAAGGACCCATGTGACAGATGTTACCTTCTGTAGGCAACTTCTCCCACGTTGCTGGACCCTCTCAAATAAAACAAATTTCATCAGATGTTGAGCACAGAGTCTGTCAGCATTCCCAGCATGAGAAGATACACCAATCTGCTGCTGTTCTTTCTATATTCAGTCAAATCAGGAATAACAAGTACCAAAACTCAGGTTAAATAGCTATACATACTGTTTATGTTTGATTTACTGCAGAGATCAGTTTTCTGGTTACCCTTTTGTATGAAGCATTTTCCTGTGAGCTGAAGTTAGCTCAGAAAAGCTTTCTGGTTTGCAATATACACACATTGCATATACATGTATGCACTGAGTATACAGGTATATGCAATGGAATATAAATCCCTTGCATGTATATGCAACAGAACTTCTGTATTGCATACACAAGGAAAGCCTTTCATGCAAGAGTCATTGCATGTATATCGAGAAGCTAAATACACCCTACTTAAACCACTCTGTTACATACCCATTCCTACACAAGCCCTTTAAGAACATTGCCAATTGAACAGGCAGATGATCTGCACATTTTCTGCACTGCAGTGCTGAGGAAGGGGAAGGCACAAACAATCCTGAATGAGGCAAAAGAACACAGCACATCGAAAAAGGAAAGTTGCAACCTGTCCTGAGCTGGTTGTTTTATAAGACTATAAAAAAAGGGGAAGCGTCCACACAGATTTACATTAAGAACAAGCTGGTTTGATCTTTTCATGGAAAAGCACATCAAGTTACAAAAAAGAGTAATGTCATCCAACATCTGCAAAGTTTTTATGTGCAGGCTCTCTCTTGACCAAGCAATATGAAAACATGCCTCTTTGACCCCATTACTGGTACACTTCTGCCGATTTCCTGGGGGGAAAGATCATTATTGATAAAGAAATGTAGCTTTCTTTAGCAATAAAACAAATGTTTCACTTAATGAAGTTTCCTGGAGGATGTAGGAGCTTTATACTCCTATTTATTGTGGTGTGCAGTACAGCAGCGGTGAGAAGGATGAGGCCAACTGGTAAGGACAGGACTCTGGGCACAACTCTCTCTAAACTTTCTTTTTCTCCGAACATCTAAACCATAAGCAGACTTTCTGGAAAACAGTATGCTTCTCAATGCCTGACTAAGCTAGTAAAGTCATTTTAAAGCCTGCAAGAACAACTGACAAATCTACAACCCAGACAGCCCAGAACCATGATAGCCCTGCAGATGCCATCTAGGCTACCTTCAATACAGGAGGTGACCACTCTTCTGCAGAGGAGCAGCAGAATGATGGAACCGGTCACCATCAGATGTTTCCAAGAATTCACTTCATGTCACAGCTTGCTAGAGGCCACATCTGAAAGGCTTTATGACCCACTGAAAATGTGTGGAAGATGCGGCTGAAGAGAGGACCGACTAAAAGCGTTCAAGGAGCATTTGATGTCTCAGGTTTGGAGGATGCTAGAAGAGATCTTTGTAGTCTGATTATGGATTTTATAAGCCAAGCTGGAGCAAAAATTGTTTCAATTGTGTTTTGTAATAGGTAGTAATACTAAAAGCCAAAAGAAAGGGTTTGTATTTGAAATAGTAGACTTCCAATGAAAAACCTGTATTTATTCTTTTAAGTTTTCATTCTTACCAGTTTTAAAATTCAATAAATGAATATACACTAAGTGGGGCTGATAGTGAGGAGTTATTGATTCTAAACCAGATCTACTTGTGAAAAATAGAGCTAAATGGGTTAGAAAATAAGAGAAAATTCATGTCTGAGACCTCAGACAGGCACATTTCCACAGAAACGTAGCTCAGACAGGTAATGCTAGGACAGGGAGAGAAGGATATGTATTCTTCTGTCTACCTGACTCACCCTTAATGAGAAATTTAGCCCTGCCTCACACCTCAGCTGCAGTATCAGCCTTTTCAGACTAGCCTTGTTCACATTAATCACAGCACTGCTCACACACATGGAGGAACCAGCAAGATGAGGCCCTAGGACACTCAGTCACACCATTTACTATGCCTAGCTTTACTTTGAGCCAGCCTGTCAGTCGGTATAAATCAGCACAGCTTCCCCAAAATCAGTGCTGGAATTTTACCCCAGCAGCAGTTTCAAGCCTTTGGTCCAACATGGGTAACAGCTTTTCATAGCCACAGGCCATTTGTGCACAGGTACTTTTCGAGGGCCTGGTTTAGATCTTACTGGTATCCCAGCAAGGCAGGAACAACTCCATTAAAGCAGATGGCACAAATTCTCAGCCCATATTAAAAAGTCACCTCCTTCAAATTACATGAGCTGTGTCTGCAGAGCAGCAGAGGCATGTCAGGACAAGCGTCTGAGTTCCATCCTCAAAAAAGGCAGCTGTATCCCTCTGTCATTCTGTGCTTGTAAAGTAGAAGGCTGGGGGAAAATATCTGCACTGCCTAAATGCCCACTCTTCAAAAACCTCTTCTAGGAAACTATCAGGCAGCCAAGAAAAGATTTAAGCTACCTAAATTACTTTCAGACCTGGTTTTGAAATCTGTTGTTACGGAGGTCTCGATGCAGGGAGCTGTTCCATTTTGCTTCTCAGTACAGAGAGTTGTTCCAGTTGTTTTTAATCAAACTGCTTAATTACAAAATGCTGGGGGACTTACTGCCTGCTTTTCAAGTTTGTTCATTAATCTGTGTTAGATTCTGCTCAAATGAATTATGGCACCAAGCCAGTTTGCTTCACAAAACTAACATTTAAAGAAGTAAATAACTGAAAATGGTTAAAAGGCATAATTATTTTCGTAATGCAACATCTAATTAATCTGTGAAGCTCACTGAAACAAGTGCTAATTGAAGAAAATACCTTAACAAGATTTTCAAAAGGAATGATTAGACATGGTTAGGAATGGGAATTTCACCATGCCAATAACTGAAATCAAGCTGCAAAGTCACTTTCACATTTCTATATATAAGCTAACCACAGGCAGGGGCTGAGAAAGGCATCTGTCTCCCTCGCATGAGCAGCCTGATGCAAAGCCTTGGTTGTTTGCGTCTGTCTGAGGCACGACACGTTGGCCATTATCAGAGACAAGGTCCATCTAATCTTGTATCATTCATCTGTTTTCTTGTGGCAGCTCCAATATTGCTGTGTAACGTCAGAGGAATGTGATAATGAATGACTGACTCATGATGAAGCCATCATCTCAAAAGCCTTCTATGCAACTAAATGAATTAGTGCTTGGTATGAGCAATATCTTGATGTGACTAAGCTCCCAAGATAACTCAACCGTTTACCCATTAATGAAGCAAACTGGAAATGGCTCAGAAACAGGCTTCTGGCACAACACCTTAAAGGTAATTTCCCCATAGCAAGCATGACAAGCATGCCCTCAAGAGATGGGATCTCTCATAGGAGGAATTGGATAGAAGACAGTAGTTACTGAAAATATGGCTAAAATTCTTGCTCTGCTGAAGCCCCAGGAGTTCTAACACTTCATGTGGATCTTTACATCCTATTCCCTATTCTGTAGATCCAATACAAAACTTTAGGAAGCCTAAGTGCAGAAAAATATTCCCCCTTTCCTTCACAGCATCAGCACCAAACTTGGCCAGAATTTTTGTTTTGCCTAAGAGATCTGCTTGTTGAAGATACACACAGCACTGAGGGCATGAACACAACCAATTTTTCATCACCTTTTTCTCCCATGATTCTAGAAACTCAGTGCCAGCTCACACTTTTTGGGGAGAAGAGGAAGCTTTGGGAAACCTCAAACACTTATAAGTTAAATATTACTGGTTCCAAGTATTTGTTTATATTTTTTGCTCAAGAGATTTTTCTCTATCTTCAAAATCCACCAATTAGTCCAATTTTTGTAGTAACCATAACTGACCTACACAATCAAACCAGTGTATGGCTCTGATTTCAGCCACAATCAGTTGATTGCTGCATTTTGCTGTTACAAGCCAACTATTATGACACAGGAAAAAATATTGACGTGAGTTCAAAAAAATCTTAGAATACGCACCCAAAGCATTAGCCGTTTTTCAAATGAGTAAACATAATGAAACAGATTTTGTTTATACAGTAACTGTGCTGGAAAGAAGAAACCCACATGATCTATGCTTAATTGTCTCAAAGTGAAGAAAAGCTATGACAGACCCACTAGCGTATGGTTTTACACGAATGTAGATGGACAGCTATAGTTTGACACTCTGCAGAACTTTTATTTCCAAGATGTCTGAAGTAAAATACAGCATCTGGACTTCTTATTCTTTTATTACATTTTAAGTTGTTCCTTTTTCCACATATTTAAGGAATGTTTTCTTCATGATTTCTGTCCCTCAACTAACGTTGTCCAATGTGAAGTATAAAATAAGTGTTTTTGCAGATACAGCTTTTCCCTTCCAATATCTCTTATCACAGAAGTATTAGCTGGGAGGGACCTCTCAGTCTCCCACTCAACACAGGACCATGGCCAACGCTGGCTCAGACAAGCCACAGCTTCATTTAGCCAAGACTCAACAACCTCCAAGGATGGAGCTTCCACAGCCTGTCTAGACAGCCCGTCTCAGGCCTACACTTCCTTTCTAGTGAAAACTATTTTCCTAATATTCAACTTGCAGCTTCCAAACAGCTGTTTTACAGCCACCGCTCCCTTGTCTTATTATCTGGCACTACTAACATCTCCCTTGTCTTCGTAACTCCCCTCCAAGTGGCTGTAGATTGCTTTTAGGGAGCTGCTTCGACCCTCTTTGCCCAACCAAACAAGCCCAGCTCTGTGAACCTCCTTGCTAGGTCACGCACTGTTGGCTCCCGATCATCATGATAACTTTGCTCTGGATCCTCTCCCTGACGCTTGGGGAACTGGAGCTCTTCACTTTCGGCACCCGAGTACTACAGGAGAAACATGAAAAGGAAGGAAACAACAAATTTTTTTGCACTTTGACAGGCACCCACATCCTGATGTTGTGTCTTACTGAGAAGTTTCCTTGTTAATTGAGCAAATGTAGGATCCCTGCAGTCAGTCATCCAGCTGGCTGTACCTGACAGCTTTGGCAATTACACATTATCCCTTTACAATTGGAAACTATGTTGCCATTGGATCACCAAGTACCCAATTCATTCAGAAAAGAAACAAAACAATGCAATACAACTGAAGTAGAATAAATTAGCCTTTATCCCAGTTTTCTCATGTGGGCCTTTTACAGCTGTTACATTAACATCCATCTGTCTATCGTGTTTCTGATGCCATTCACCGCTATCATTTTAACAGCTACAGTTTCCTTTCATCCAAATGAAGGATTTGTGTGGGAACAGCTGGACCACCACACACAGCTCCCAGTCCATCGCTCCCTTATTACTGCGAAATACATGGAGAGGCGCATAGCTTTGTGTGCCGCTGTACAAGCTTTCAAAGGGAAGCATGGCCTCCTTCCAAAAAGAGTTTATCATGGTTTTGCCAAACCAAAAGGCTCAAAATCCCAAATAAAGCCAGCCTGAAACCATGAGACTGATTTATTTAGATGCTTCATTCAGCAACCCTTAAATAGGAAAAAGATGCTGAAATACTTCAAGGATCTGGCCTTTAATACCTCACAAATGATACTGAAATCACCCTCTCAGCTCTGCCAGCATTTAGGGAGATTTTTTAGTCTCACTTTATGGATTAAGGACTGAGTGAGAAATGTCAACAAGGTCTGACAATGCTGGTGAAGCAAAACCTTTACTTCCCTTGATCTCTGTGCCTCAATTCAGAGCCACGTTTGCTGTATGACCCTTCCTCCTCACTGCTTCATCGGCCAGAGATCTGTGGCAGGAAACACCACAGGAGCACAGAACAGCAGGAGAAATGCCTGAGTGAGATGACAGCTTCAGGTACTTACAGACAGAAATGGAGAAGATGATGCAATTTATGGATGATGCTGTGCACTACACAGGAAGCTCTGAAGGGCAGCCACACAAAAGCTTGTTTCATGAGAGGGCATTCACCTTGACCTACCTACAACAAACAACACGAAGCTCTACTAGTTTTGCCTCAGCAAAACTACTCATGTGGCCCAAAATAGTCCCTGGTAACTTTATGCAATGACAAAAGCCCACAAAACTTGAGTGTGCCACTGTCTGATTCAGCATGGTGACCTCAGGTATACCTCCTCCTTGGGTTACTTGTCAACCTCCTCACCCTAGTCTAAGACAAAGGCCTACTGTAAGAATAATACTTAAGCTGACCTTAAAGAAGCTGGAGCAAAGCAAGTACAGCTCAATTTCATGCTTATGGGAGAGCCAATTCCATTAAAGACCACATCGCTACTGGTTTCCCAGTGGTCACACACAGCAGTTAATGCTGCTTTCAACAGACATTATGCAGGACTTTTTCATGTAAAGTTTTTAGCACTTCAGAATTGGTTTGGAGTTATCTAAATCCCGTGGCCTGAGGAAGTAACAGAGAGTAATCAAGCCACCTTTTATTTTATTATTTTAAAAGGAATTTTCAATTTTGAGGCTCTCTCCAACACTTTCTTTGAATTCCTTATTTTCATCTGAGTAGAGCAAAAGTACGTACTGCTTTTGAACCAGAATTCACGACACCTTAGGCAAATGAATTGCTGCACAAAGCCAGACCAAAGGTCTGATAAGGGTTCCTGAAAAACTAAGGCAAGTCGACCCAACAGCCATTCAAAAAAAAAAATAAATCCCAAGGATACATCCAAAAAGCACACTCAAAAAAAGCAGGCAGATGGGGAAATAAGCATCCCTTCATCTCATTCCTGGCCACCATTTTTTATATTCTAGCCCAAGGATCCATGTTCACTTTTGCCCATTGGAACCCCAACAGTAATGGGAGACCCCACACCAGCAGGGGTAATCTAACACAACACACACAGCTTTGCCAAGAGTACTGTGGCCAACGAATGCCGCATTAATTACTGTGTGAGAGCCCTGTTCAAATCAATAAGGATTAGAGTACAGGTCTGAAAACTGCAGTAACCAAAAACCTGTTCAGTTTGCACTAAACGATGCATTTACCCTGCATGGCTCAATCTCTCACCCTCTCCTGACCTCCAACACACTCAATCCATACACATCGGTTTGGTACTGACAAATTAAAATGCAGTTAACATTCCTGGAGCCTTCAATCACAGCACTCAAAACCCCTGCATATCTCAGCAAATGCACTCATCTTCCAGTTCCAAAATGATCACAATTTTTATTTTTATTATTTTAAATGTTCTTGCCAGTTTCCATTGCAAATCATGCAATGTCTGGTGAGCAAATGAAAGGGTAGAATGTTCTCATGCTTGGGAATAACAATCAGTGTGGGAGAAAGTTTCTTAGAAGTAGCTGCACTTTTTCTAAAAAGAAAAATACAGTACATACTTGGAATAGAATGACTAGGACAGAAAAGACAACATTAAGACTGGGGTGTCGAGAATATTTTGACGGTGGCCTTAAGACCTGAAGAGGTCTCTCTGCTACACTGGTAACAGAGAAACATCTGGATTGAGTAGGAATCGGAGAAAGGAACCTTTATTACAAGCCCTGGTGTAAAAAGAGTGTGTTTACTTGCTAAAGAGAATACAGCGAGTTTTTATGCCCAGTTCATACAGAAAGTCATTATTAACATCCTTGCATTATGTCTGCCACAGGCAGATACACTCAAGCTCCAAACTAAACTGAGCTGATAGAAATAAACTTCACTTCTCACGTGTGGCTTTGCTCAATACTTCAAGTGCTGCCTCAGCGCACTACTGGTGTTTAGCAACCCTGCTACAAGACTGGGAACTTTAGACATCATCATTCATCAGAGCGAATGTTGGGGGTTATCGGGTAAAGTCTTCCCTTTTATCACTTAGGGTGCGCAGTGCTAAACAGCCATCCTTTCTGAATTTTAATAACATGCAGTTGCACTTTTACTCTATAACCCTTCACTGTACTGACTTTGGGATTTCAACAGTTTGTATCTGTACCTGCTACATGTGCCCAGTTCCCCCTTATGCTTATAGGAAGCGTACATTATATACGGTCACACAGCACATTGCAAAGCAGGACTAGACCCTACAGCACAGTCACTTACATTAAAGTGAGCATAATCATCCACAGTCCAATTTAGTAACACTTTAGACTTCTGCTTTGATGGATGTGGCTACAACACAGGGTAGCAGAGAATCATGTCTTAGCATGTTTATACATTCAGAGAACAGAGCAGCACGGCACAAGTTTAATGATAATTGTACAGTGATCTACATTACATTCTTTTCAGCCTCTCCTTAATTATAACCAACATATATAACCTACACCATGACCGATAGCCTGACAAATTAAAATAGAAGTTCTGGGATCCGTAGAAGCTTCAATCTGGCATCTCCCAGGAGCATGAAATTGAATGAAGCAAATCTTATTTTAGACCATAAGAAGCAGGGGGTGGGGATGTGTTTTTTTCCTATTCAAAGAACTTCTGAACATGATCAGCTTTGGGAGCCAAGCACAGGCTAAGAGCAATTTCACATAAATACAGGAAGAACTGATGACAACACTTGGGAATAATCACAATGAGTCAAAGCTGCAGAAGTCTTCCCAATGCTGCAGGATCACTTGGAAAAACAATCTCTCATTTTCCAAAGCCAGTAAGTGATGATAAATGAGGACACATTTATTAAGCAGGAACTTTGCATCCAGTTTTCTTCTCTCAAATCACAGCAGAGGATGGGGTCTCTGTATACTGAGCACTTTTCTAATGCTATAATCCCAACATGTTCATGGGACAAAGTTGTGACTAATAGCCTCATTGACAGATTTCTTTAGCACCCTGAAGGACTTTGCAGCTCCAGAAAAGAAGGCAAGCAGAAGGACACTTACTTTAAAGAAAAGTCACCTTCTCATTTAGCTTCTCAAACAGAAGAATATGCACACCTCAAGGGAATCTCTTAAGCTCAAAAAATGTGTAATTAAATCTGAAATACATGTGAGTGCTGAAGGCTGCCCATTGCCTCTGCCAGGATGGGCATGAGCTTTAGGCATGGATTTTTCTCCATGTAAGCCAGTTAACGACACACGGGCCAAACCAAAATGCAGTAGCACAAATCAACCAGGCTGCTGGCAGCTCCGCAGCTTTTCCTTCTGCCGTGGATTGCCACTGTCTTTGCACACAGCATTCATCTCTCTTCACCCTGTTTTTCCTCTCTAACAGAACATAATCACACTTGGTTCCCATACAGGACTACTGTGAATCGAAATTCATTCCGACTGGTTGAGAGATGATATGGGAATGTAAAGCATCGCCTGCGCCAGAGGAGCCTGCAGGCGAGCATCCACAGCCAGCCATGTGCCGAGCCCGAGCAGAGCACGCACGGGAGAAGAATTACATTCGGGTGGTGGCACAGGGGAAATTATGAAAGCAATTCAGAAGCATTGTAATAAACTACAATGCGCTTTAGTGCTGCTCAAATTCAAAACAGGAATAAATTCTTTCATATGTTAAGTGCTCCCTGAAGTACAGGGCTGCCTAAAGCACGAGGCCCTGTATGGGGGCACAGTGGTACGAGCTTAAAGCTGGGTTTGGGTGCCTGACACACAACCGCAGTTGAAATTCAAACTGACATGCCCATGGCTCCTTAGCTGTCTGAACAACAAAAGCCAAATTAAACATTGCTTCAGCTGGAACTTACCCTTTGTACCTTTAAAACCATTATATTAAGGAGCAATGTCATTTATGAGCTGACCGTGGGGAAGGGCAGGTGTCTAACACTGAGAAATCATTTCAGCTATGGGTGATAAATCCAGTCTATAAACTGAAAGTATCCAAAATGAGCTCCACATTGAATTCCACCTCCTTTCTTTCTTTTATCAGTTGCCTTTGCTGGGATAGATGCTGAGCTCCAAACCTGAACAACCTCCTTTAGTGGCAGTGGCACAGCTGTAACCCAGGTCACACCAGCATGTTGCTGGCAGCTTGCTCCAATACCTGCTGAATTCAATGGAAATCTTTCAATGGGCTTCAGCAAGCTCTGGTTTACTCCCTAGGTGACACTGCATGTCTCTTTTCTTCTTTTAAGCTTCACAGTATCAGGCAGTTAAAAGTGCTATTTCATCTCTAGCCAGCTTGAGCTGACTTCTCAGCAAGAAGCTGGGTCTCACCAGCAGACCTTGGAGCCCTCCACTGTGAAACAGTGGAGAGGAACATGTGTCACTTGGGAGCGGTTTTAATCATTGTTTCCTTGGGGAGGGTTCAAGTAGATTCTGATATCTAAATGACACAAGTTCACCAGAGCAGAGAAGGTAGCTTCTGGCCTCCTAACTTGTCCATTGGGAAAACAGTCTCAGAGTCTAGGTAGATCATAAAAATAAGCCTGGTGATTATCTGAGCATACAGGACCTAGCTCATCACTCCTCACTGGGCGTTTAGGGGGTGGGAGGGCACATAGCCACTGAGTACTGTATTTTCAGAAGAGATATTTAGCAATGATGATAATAATAATAATAGGTCCCTGTGCCCCCAAGAAGCTCAGCTTGTCAATGTGTTCTGTTCACATTCAGTAAATCTTCCTGTATTTCAAAATTGTCTTAGTTTCAAAGGCCTGACAACCACATAATATAGCACTGCCTGTTAGTCATGCGTAGACAAGTGCACTTACATTGCAAGAAGGTTACTGTACATACAGAGCTTGCAGAAACAGAATATAAATTTTCTTGCTTTCATAACAGCCTAAACCAAAGATGACATGACATGCAGGAGAAAACCAAACCAATACTTCCTTTGTCTTGTAATCTAGAGGAGCAATCTGCTACTAGAGCTGGTAGCAGGTCAACAGCAATATCAGCAGTGCTTCAGATGAATGATTTTCAGACCATTTCCTAAGAAGATACCTCCTCAACAGCTTCGGCTTCCTCTTTCCATGGTGCTAAATGAAGGAAGATGAGCATGGCTGTGTGGTACGTGCTGACTGCCCTCTCCTGCCATCTGCACAAGGGAGATCTGCAGTAAGCTGTTATGGCTCTGCTGCCCCAGCAACTGCAAAGCTTGCTCAGTTCCCAAAAAGAGCCCACCAATTTTTCTTGAACACAAACAAACTCCATCACAAACTTTTATCCCCTTCTTTTCTAAGGAGGAAGCTCTCCCCTAGAGCAGCCAGTAATGGGAAATGAAGAAGCATGCGTTACCTCACAGATCTGTCAAAGGAAACTATATTTGCATCCTTGCATCCAGAAATAGAAGACAATTTGCCTGTTGCACAAAGGGTATTCAGATTTGTGTTTGTCACTTGAATCCTCCCAGAATCAAGATGACAAAACCACAAACTTGGGAGTGCTTCAGCACCTTGCAGCTTGCACTGTCACTTGGAGTGCCACTTCTCAGGCTGCTATGAACCAAATGCAGAATCCTCTCCCACCAATCTCACACCCCTTGTGTGGCAGTTCTTTTTCAGAAATATTTTGGGCTTAGTTTAAAATATATACGCTTTGCTGTTAAATAGCTTTCCTGCAGCAACCTTTACAAAATACAGTCAAAGTCTGAACATGCTTAGTTTGTAAAATATAAACTGTGTGTCAAACTACAATGTTAAAGGGGACTTCTGCCCACCACTTTGAGTCTCAGGACCTGTAATAACTTGAGTGGCATTTTCAGGTGTTATGCTAGGCATACATTATGCCCATCTGCGTGAGTGGTCTCATTTCCTTACATTTACAATCTGCAAAAACCATGAATAAACTTTGACTTTAGGATTTTTTTTCTTTCCAGTAAACTTCAGATTTGTAACTTGGCAGAGCGAGCCATTGTATTTAACCACCTGTGCAGACATTAACTAAACACTTGAGCTTTAAAACCAAGAAAACACAAAGTGCTAACACTGCTTAGATAGATGCTTGGGTACCTTCCAAGACTGAGCAAGATGAGGCTGTGAATGTGCAGCACCTTCATACGGTCTCCACGCTCCCTTACTGTACAAGGACGTGGGAGTGCTGCCTCATGCAAGAGGATTTACGGTGTTAGAGCTATTCCCAGGGAAGAGTCATTGCAAAGAAAGGTGCACAGAGGGCTTCGGGGAGGTCACAGCCTCTCTCTGTGCTCTGCTTACTTGACAAAGGTTGCTTGCAAACTGGAAGCCATAGAGATTTCACAGCTAACCCCAGCAGGGCTTTCCACTTGTGTTATTCTTAATTTTTCATTGAAAAACACCACCAGGTCTGAACAAAGGAACAGCCTTTGCTGGTACTTTATGTGCTCTTGGTCACAAGTTGCCCCATCCCAAAGAGCTGTAGACTGACAGCAAGCAGAAGAAAAGCTTTATTAAGCTTTCATAACTGGAAAATTGAGGCCCAGAGGGAATAAAGTTACTTACCAATGGCTACACAAGTCGCTGGCAGAACCAGGATTTGAACCCTGGTACACCAATTTTAAGATCCATACCTTAACTCCGACACTGTCCTTATCTACTATTGGAGAAACAAGGACCACAAGAATTGGCTGCAGAAAAACACTCAAATTCTTCCAAGCTAGAGACATAGCACAGAGGAAAGTGTTATAACTGCAGGAAAGGCAAATCTATACCATACACTGGCCCTTGCAGGACTCTTTCCAAGTCCTTCCTGTTCCAACACTCCAGGGACTTTGATTTCAGAGTTGTCAAGTTTCAGTTAATTATCTCTATTGCGTTAGGCTCTGATCTGCCTCATTTCTTCCATATAAGCCACAGCAGTGTACGTTGTGCCCACCTATGGACTGGATATATGCAGCATTACCTTTAAGGCTGAGTCGATTTGACAGGGACAGAGTTCACAGGCTGGAGCCAGTGTCCATTACATTGACTGCACCGGGCTCAGGCTGGACCTCCCCAAACCAAACT
>NW_010199847.1:323427-334265 GCF_000695765.1 Mesitornis unicolor
GCACTGCACAGAAAACCTGTGTCATTACAAGGCTCTTCCCGTGTAAGCCAAAGCCAAGGAGCCCGTCGGGCCTCAGAGCAAGAAGCCCCTGCTAAATGGTCAGTTCAGAGTCAGTACAAATAAACTGACATTGCTAGAAAGTGAGATCATTGGCAATTTATTCCTGCCCGAGCCCTACCAGAAAGAAAACAGTGTTTCATGTTGGGGCTTTTTTCCTCCTCTCTCCCGCTCTCATTTCTCATCTCTCTGCTATTTCCATGTGCTTCCCACCACACTGTGATTAATCTTTTCTAAGGCCTAAGGGACTGGAGGAAAGAGGTAAGGCAGACTGTATCAAAGACCCTACAGAGAGGCAGCCAGGATCTGCCCTAGCCTTTGTGGGGCTGCAGCATTCCAAGAAACATTTTCCATCCTCAGAAGTTATAGAGAGTCAGAACTTTTACAGCTCATTAGTAAATCATTAATGAGATATTCCCTTTACCTCTCAACAAGCTCCTCGCTTCCCTCCCCCAAACCAATCCTAAAATCCTTTGGTGAAAAAGAGCATTTTGTTTTCAAAGCCCCGTAAATGCCAAACTCCTTTTCTTCCACTCCTCAGCACAACATTTTCCAGGAGCTAAATACAAGCCCGCCAAAGCTACTGCCAGGGAGGTGCAGAGCCGAAGCCAACCTGCTTGGCACAAGCAAGGGGATTACCACACTATGCCACACATGTACCGAGCTGAAATTCTGGCTTTCCTAAAAAACCCCCACCAAATTATTAAGAGCTGGAGTCGTGGTGAAAATCTGGAAGACATTTGACTCCAGCGCAGATCCTAAATCCACACAAGAAACTTGCCGGTCTGGCCATCGATGTCAATTAAAGTGAGGAACAGGGTCAGCTTTTGCGATGTGTGCCAGTAAAAGCTTTTCCAATGCAGCCGTATAAAAGCACATTTATCAGCACTTTTCACTCACTAAATAGTTATCAACTGTTATCAGCAAAAGTAGTTTCTGTCAGTATAAGTTATGCCAATTTGATGAGGATCCTGGAAGCGCAGGTGTATGAGGGGGAACAGGTGTAAAACAGGTCTTGAGCTCCTGCACTGAGAAATAACGCCGTATTTTTCAAAACACAGTTGCAAAAAGGGTCCTGTGCAACACAGACAAGTGCTGCAGGATCTGATCACTTGTCTGGAAAGAAATGGGCTCCTGCCAGGTACTCAGCTCCAACAAAGTCTTCCACAATATTAGCAAAAATTTGAAGTCTTCATCAGATCCAAACCTTTACAACATTACACTTGGCGTTAAGAAACAAAAGGGAAAAAAGAAAGCTTAAGAAAAATGGCTTGTCGTGTGACTTCTTCTTTACTTTCTATTCAGCAAGTCTCCCATATATATCTCATGGCATGTTAGCACTTACTCCTACCCTTGCAACAGACTTAGAGTATCTGCAAACATTTACAGTGTTTTGGTGTGGTCATTCCTGCAAAATTATCAATAATCTAAGCACTACTTGACAATATCCCTGAAGCCTGAGCTGCTGACACCTTTTGATTGAAAACAGAATTCCCCAATGAAGGAAAAACTCTGTCCTTGGCTTGGGAGGGAAGTCAGAAAATATAAGATTGCTGAAAGATTAGAAGGAAAAGCAAAGAACTCCAAATATGTTATATATTTAAATATCACAGGGAGTATGGTACTTGGCCATCATGCTTTAACATATTACTGATAATAACAGGACACATAAGCACTAAGCCTGAGTCCAAAAGTATCAGTCCCTAGAAGTTGACTGCAAATTCAGAGTTCAATTTAGTTTAGGGTTTTAAATGTAAATCCAAACCAATTATATTCCACATAGATTTGCCTGAAGAATTTTAACAAAAATATTGTCAACACCCAAATATTTCACTTGGGACATGGCCTCCCATGCCATTACCTCTCTCAAACTCCTCCAGGGATCCTCTCCTGCCTGTAAGTCAGGGGGAAACATGGTTACATCCTGCCTGGGACATACAGGTAACTTTTCATGGGTAGGAACTGTAGAGTTGGTTATTCAGAACAGACAGGCCAACATTCCAACCACAGTGCAGTAGTCATAAATGCCACACGAGCTAGGACCTTGCGTTCATTATAACCCTCTTTAAATTTGAGAAAGGAAAAAGAAATCAGTGTGAAAATGGACACTGCTGTACAACATCACAGGAAGGAGGGATTGCTTAACATGCAGCTTCTGGTAATGGTAAAGGATGATGCTGTATTGGGACCACATTTCAATAATGTGACAAGACCTTTCTCCAGCTGTCCCTGCTGCTCTCTTTTACCTATTCCTTCATTTTTCAGTCAAACCTGGGCCTTGAGGCAGAAATTCTACCGTTTTCTGTAATATTGTGTGATCAATATTTTTACAGGTAGAACAAAGCCTCGTGCATCCTGGTAAAGTGTCCAGCACCCGTGCAAGAGACTTTTCAAAATTTATTTAATTCAAGGCCGGATCCCATAGACTCCCACTTTAATAAATGAACAAAGCAGCTGCAAGTCAGCAGAGAAAAAAAATCTGACTTTACTTTTTTGAGAACATTAAGATGCAGCTGCCAACTTTTTTTTTGTAGAGAGACTACTGAGATGCCCCAGTTATTCAATGGAAAACTACATAGAAAAGCAAAATATTTCTCTACTCACCAAAGAGCAAAGAGGGAAACCAGAGAAGATTGAAATCAGCCATTTCACTTTAACAGTGACATCAAATCTTTCCTAATGGAACCACATGCAACATAAAAATGATCTATTGCCAGGATGCAAGTGTTCTGGTTGATTTCAAATCAAACTAATTCCAATATTAAAGTACAATTAGTGGAGCCCTTGTTTATATATGGCAAGAATTAAATCCAGAACAACTATTTGTTGGAAACTGAGTACCTACGCTTGCCATCAAGGTCTTTTGGACTTTCCCTGCCTTAATCTTTTTGGGTTTTAATAGAGGCTGGACCAGAGGGTCATCACCTGTAAAGGTGGACTTAAACACTGCTGTGCTAGAAGAGTTAACACAAGGATGTTCTCAACCCCCAGGGTGCTGGTGGAGAAAAGAGCAAGAGCTTTTTCAGATAGGTTGCAAGCTAAACAGATACGGTCCAGGCCCATCATTCCTGGTCATGCTGCCCACCACATCTATTTTCCCTGCCGCAGGGTCCAGCGCACAACCCCACTGTCTGTCCCTCTTCCCCAGGCTTCTTGTGCCCCTCCACCACCCCTCTGGGGGACAGAGCAGGCATCTCATATCCATGGCTCCCCACATCCCTTGTCCTTACAGGGACAGAGGTAAGTGAGACAGCAAAGGGTCATACTGAAGGGAGAGACACCAGCTCAGGCACAAACGTCACTGCCATTCACACTGCATGAGCGGGTCAGGTAGATAAGAAGCTATCAAGGAATAAGGTAAATGCCAAAATATTAGCACAGAAGTAGTAACAAAGGGGTACATTAGGAAAAAATAGTTTTGAATTAGGCCATGGTTATGCAAACCAAATTAAGCAAGAACAGCTACAACCAGTTAACAGCCAAGCAAAACCTGCCCATTAAGAGATATTTGCATTTTGCAAGGGCCCAAAGAGACCTATTTTTCTATTTTATTTCTTCAAACATCTTTTTTGAGGAAAAGGGTAATTTAGCTCAAATTTTCCTTAGGTTTTTCTTTAGTGAGCACAGTCTGGTTTTTATGGGGAAAAGAAAAATCTTTTCAGGAAAGTTATTAAAAAAGCAAGCCGTGTATGTTCAATTAAAATTTTAAATAAGATATGAATTCATTTGCAAAATGTGAAGTGCTAATAACCTTGGCATATTTTAGTCAGATGCACTTTAAGAACAATTCTTTTCTCCATGAAAAGCCTTTTATATGAATAACTTAAATGAGCTCTATTAGCAGTTTTAGAAACAGGGATGTGGTTAGGCAGACTACTCCAGCCAGAAAGGGGCAGACATTTGTAGGGGAAAATTAAGGGAATGTAAATCATTTTCCAATAAATATTCCATGCAGAATATTCAATGCTGTGATATACAATACTGGCTTTTTCCAGAGATATTGCCTTCCCTCCCTGTGGATGCTGAAAGTGATTGCTGTATTAAGTTTCAATTGATTGTTAACAAAACCCCAAGCCTGTTCCTACTTCTGAGTCAATCCACTTAGAACAGCAGGCTGAGCTTTTCTAATCTCATTTTAATTTTCCATGGGGGACTAAGTGTCCAAAATCCTTGCAAGGGGGCTGGAAGGTTCAGCCGTAGAATGCAACAACCTGATTCAAAGTCAATGGAGTAACACTGACATTTAGACTAGGTCCCTAATGGACTCAGTACGCTCCGGAAAGTTCCCTGAATTACTCTCTCTGTCATAAAGCAGGGTATCATTCTGCCCATATCAGGCCTCCAAATACAGTTAACACTCAGCCTTTAGAGGGAAAACGATCACAAGAAACAGCCTTAAGAGAAGAGTCAGTCTCCCATTACAACTGCAGAACTGGGTTTCCTCAGCTTGCTGTTATCCATGCTGGTTTGGAGTCCCCAGTGCCATGCCACCTTTCCAGACTTACACTTCTGTATATTTAAGAACTGCTTGAATCGTAACCTGTGCGTCCTGCGCATGTGAGGGCTGTAGGGGAAACGTGACAATCACTCCCGAAATTTTTCTTCTGCCCTGCTCTACCTGCATCGCCTCATACCTTTGTCACCTCTCTGTGCCCCTTCACACCTGGCAGGGTCACAGCACTTGCCTGTCTGGGCAGAATCACTGTCCTGCCAAAAAAACAAACCACAAAACCAACACAAATAAGCAAGAAAGGCATCCCAAGCACTTTGGTTTCTCAAGTGCCATGCACTCAGGCCTGGTTCCTGTAAATCTTATACTGGCTGTTTAACATTAGCTCTCACACCAGTCCCAGAAGTGCCACGGTGGCATTCAAACCAGAATTTCAAAGCTGGCAGATGTCTTGGGACAGCCTTGAAAACCCTGTTCAAATAGCCCATATACTCCTCTAAAAATCAACCCCTTAACCCATAATTTCACTCTCCCACCCTACCTTACCTCCCTTCCTCTCTGCATACCTTTTCTCTGCAACTTCGACATTTTCAACATTAACGGGATAAATATAGGAAATTCCTGGTGCATGTTAAAATGGAGAGGTTTTACAGTAATATTTCAGACCAGCATATCCAACTAAGAGTAAGCATTCTTTATAGCTCAGCACTTGACCCCACGTACACCTTTTGGAGTATACGACAGGACACACAATAACCACAGAAGATAGATTCAACAAATCAAGAAACAATTCCAATAGACCAGTATCAAGCCTCCTCACAGCCAGCACCTCGCTAACAGCACTGTTCAGTACCTCTCCTCTACAGCTTTATTCCTCAGACTTAATGAGACAGATGCAAACAGCAGGCACTTATTCCCTAATTAACCAATTTGGCTGCCACTTTATGATCATTAACCCACTGTTGCTGGGTCAAGATTGCATGCAAAGTATTTCTCCCTTCCCTGCATTCTCTCCCTTTCAATCCTAATGCATGCCAGGCTTTGAAATCAGCCGCTTCTCTCCATTCCTCTCCACTGCATACAAACCAGCTTTGCTCACTCACTGCAGCACCTTACAAGATGTATTCCTGAGATCTAAAAATAAGCCTGTTACATTATTTGACAGTCAAAAATTAAATGAAATTGGAAGTAGTAATTATTTTCTTGATTATTTAATACAGGCCAGACTTTTATCAAAATATTTTGACATGTGAAGATTTGTGAAAATAAATAGGCAATCAGCAAGTCATTGCTAACGGAAAAGATTTTTTTTTCCAAGGAAACAAGTATATATTACCTGTCACTGCCATGTGAAAGTCTCATGCTTTAAAAGATGATGTGTTAACAGCACTTTATCTAGAAGACAGCATAACAGACAGATCAACACCATCAAAAGACAGATGCACGCAGTGCCACACCGAACATGGCAGAGGCACTGTATTGTACCCAAAGATTACTGAACTTTTATGTATTTAGGAGCTCCTGGGGGCAGACAGACTCTGCTCAGCTTGATGAGTACCCCAATCACTAGCCTAAAAACACTGAAAGAAAACAATTCACATTCATCCATCCTCCTCCTTTCTCAACCAAGAAATGCTGGACAACCTCAACAGTGTAGCTGGAGAGTACTTTCTTCTCAAAACATTTATGTCAAACATTAACAGAGGGCTTGACAACTTTGTGCCATCTACTATATCAGTGCAGCAACACAAGCTGAGGCAATTTCATGGTGCTCCTCCTTCTAGACGAGGTATGGGACATCTCTTGCCCAAGCCAGATATCTGTCATAGCTGGTTATGCTCACTTCGACTTGCCAATTGTACTCCCAGTTAGTGAGCGCCAATGCTAGTGGAGCATTTCTTGTTTCATATCCAGGTAAACCCCGTCTTTAAAGATTTTATTATGAAGAGCCTTGAGATCTGCACTAGATCAGCTGTTTAGTGTTAGCTATGAATACACGGTGCCAGTTTGTTATAGCATGAACAGCTGCTATAATTATTTGCTTCTCCTTTCTTAAAAAGAAGAGGAATAACATATGAAATGGATTTTATCTGCTTTAGGGATAGCATTAACATCATTTTCCTATGCTTGCCTCTTTTTTGGATCTGGTTTGCATAACATTTCCTAGAAATACGCTCCATATGTACACCAGCTAGCTACACCAACTACACCAGCAAGACATTTCAACTGGGGGCAATTTGGAGGTGGGGGGGAGGAGGGATTCATCCACATGCATTTGTTAACACCAACAAACACAAAGATGGGCTGTGGTTGGGCCAGGTGAATTGTTCCAAAACAGCAGGACAACTCCCATCAGGCTTACACAAACTAGGTCTGGAAAGATTACGTTCGGCACAGAAAACACACACCTCAATTTGGAAAGGCCCCATTTAGCATCTGGTGTGGTGTGTCAGATTCCATTTGAGATACTGGGCTCCGGAGACCAGTGGGAGAAAACAACACACTCCAGAGTACATGTGTAACATGAGGAGTTAATCCCACACAGGCATTCGTCTTTTCAAAGTATATATTTCTGACAGTTTTGGAAAGCACGCTTACAATTTCCATAATGTTTGAAAACATACAGACACTTTCCCTCAGTGTCACAGCGTCTTGAACTTCTGAGGCCCTTTTCGTGACACCATAAACTTCTCCTTGGAAGCACAGTATGATGTCAGAGGATGTAACAGTACAAGAGGTGAAGAGGAAAGCTGTGGGAGCATTCAAATAACTTTTTCTGGCCTAAAAGAAAAAAAAATAAAATAAAAACTGGAGTTTCATCCAAGAACATTTTGTTCATTCGCTATACAGGGGTGCCTTTTGTATGAGCACAGACTGTTTTGTGGTCTCTAGTCCTCTGTAGTCACCATGAAACGGAAAATATACAATGAAACTAGTGATGTGTTATCATCTAAGATTCCTATGAACGCTGTTTCTGTCTTATGTTCATACTGACTGCTGGTCAAACGTTCATCCACTACAACTTGATAAAAACAGCAGTTTTAAAGAATTATCACAGATATTTATAGGTTATTTTCTTTTCTCTCTTATCTTGTCTGCACAGTTGGCATGCTAATGCTCATTAGTGTTCGGGTTTAAGTGAATCTTTCTAAAATAGTGGGTTTTAATACTGCTAGTTTCTCACACAATTATCAGGGTTAAAAATAACCATATTTTTAATAAATACATACACTTTGATATCATCCAGGTAAGCCAAACAAGTTGTATTGCAAGCATAACTGAACTGCTCTGTCACCTTCAGACTTGACTTGTGCCATAGTTACAACAGAGATTTAATGAACAAGTCAAATTTGATGGAAACTTTCAGAAGTTTCACAGCTCTAATCAGCAAAATAGAAGTGTGCTAGATAATTACTGGAGTGTTCAGATGATATTTATCTCTGTAATCCCTCAGATGAAAGAACTAGATTTCACAAGAACAGGCTTTATATTTAATACCATGTGCAAAACCCCAACATTATAGCAACTCCTTGAAGGCAAACATTGAGATGTTAATGACCATCAGACTGTTCACACCTTAAGCCTCACTTACTCCTGTGAAACGCTTCTCTTAGGTGACCACATTGGCTGTCACCAGGATCAGGGCTAGCAATGCCCATGCGTTCCTCTCTTCCTCCTTCAGCACTCCCCTTTCGCTCACCATTTATTTATTCCACACTCTTCAACCTTTGTTCTCTCATTCTGTCACAGCTTTTTCTGCTGGAAATAACATTTTAGCAAACAAAGCTCACAAATAACAGCATGTACCTATGTCTTTGAGAAGGCCTACTACCCACTCAGACAGGGCACTAGCACTAAGATAGAAAATCATGCCCATCGCTTGAAGTAGTCTCCATCAATACCTCTTTATAGGGTTGTGTTTGGTTTCAGAGCCACGTTGATAAGGCTGAAACTGCGCATGTTCATACACCCGTAGAACACAGGTCATGACCCATCACCAGGACCTTCTACTTATTTCAAGTATTTCAGCCTCCAAAGTTAAAAACGTTTAAAAATATCGGCAAAACATACTTCTCCATATGTCAAACAGATCAGCTGTCTGAAGATTCCAGAAAAAAATATCAGTTAGCATGTTGCACTTACCCAAATGACTACCAGCTTAGCAAATGTATTAGCCTCTGAACACCTGATAACATTAGTAATAGCATTGAACAGCCTTAAAGGGAGCTGATGTTATTATTTTTACTCAGTTTAATCTTGAATTTTCAAAAACTCACTAAAAACAAAGCCCCAGGGGTGGTGAATACATTTTGGACATTTCAAACTTCTTTTAAAACCCCAGGTAAAGCACAGCTGTTCAGTACATCAGCTCTATCAATCACATTCCATTGTATCATTACATTGATATTCACACCTACACAGACACACAAACGCTTACGTTTAAAAAATTAAATACAAATGAAACAAAACAAATATCTCAGGAAGAATATGTGGAATTCAGCGGTAGAACTTGCCTCCATATGCCAAAGAAAGAAAAGGAGAGAACAGATGGCTTTCTTGCTTTGTCTTCGTACTGCTTTCATACTTACACCACTTCATACTTTGGGTTAATATTTTTATCCAAACTCACAGTGATTAACAATAAAGAGAGACAGACGGAGGATTGTATTTCACTCTATAATTAGGCAGACACAATGAGGTGAGTTCTCAGCATGGTACAGAGGAAAATAAAGCGTCCGTAGCTCCATTAGTGATATTTTCTATGCACAGGGGAATAACTTTTATTCCAATATGTGCAAAAGAAATGAGAATTTAAAAAACCCTCAGATCCACAAAAAACAGGGCTTACAGTGTTTTTAATGAAACAAAATACCACGAGGCGTTCTTTCAGGACAAGACTTAACTCTTCCTTAATTTTAATCACATGCTTATGTGCCTGATCACTTGGAGAACGAAGAAATGGACAATGTTCTATTTTCAATGTTAGAAACAACAGTGGACTTGCTCTTTTTAAACAGTCTGGGTAAAAATGCTGCTATCAACCTAGTTTTAATCAGGCTTCAGCATTCTTCAGGAATGTTCTGTGCAACTGAAGTGTCACTGGATATGTGCTGACTCCATCTACGCCCACAGTGAGCCTGGGCACATGGAGCAGAGGGATGCTCTCTTGTCATGAGATCTAGTGAAATATTTGTAGGTAATCACATGTGGAATACAAAAGACTCTGGAAAAGGCACAAGGATCTGCAAACAGGGCACAATCCAGGCATCGATTCTGAGATTTGCAGGCCATACACACAAGAGTCTGCCTGCCAACACTGTGAGAGCATTTGGCTTCTATGGGTTTGCTCATGACTGAGGTGCTGTCACATGAATGGGTCAGAAAGGATTGGTTTCTGGCAGAACACTTGAGATGAAGTTACATGCATAGCAAAAAAGCCCATTGACCACAGTAATTAAGATATTTGTAGTTTCAGACCTGAAGATAAGAGCACGTGCTTGCATGACCTTCAAGAGACTTGGTACACACAAGAGTGTACAGAAGTGACAACTCTGGTCACTTGTACTCAATTTAAAAACTCGTGTGGAACTAAGGCCAAGAAAAACGACCCGTGAAGGGGTCTACATGACTCTAGTCCCATCAGAGACTCCAAACTGATGTTGGGATAGTGTCTTGGTAAGCTAGGTATGCATCTCACCTGCTTTCCAGGATGTTTTTGCTCTTAAACAGCTTGAGCTTCATAAATGACAGCAAAATGATGGCTAACTTATTATTGCCAAGACAAAAAATACAAAAATGATGCCAAAAATAACATGAGGTCTGTTGTGCTCAACACAAATAGCAGGAGCCTACAGCCGAAGTCTGAAGAGCCACGGCAGAGGGTGACGGCCAGCAGCCCGGACAGGGCGTATTCAAGGCACAACAGGACAAGATGTGATGATTCAGCTCTTCCAACAAACTCACCCTGCTCTATTTACAGCAAAGCACAACGAACTCTCATGCCCCTTCCTCTCCCCTCTTAGAAGCATAGGAATTGCCATGGTGATTGACTAGTGGCCCAACAAATTTAATACCCTGCTGTCAGCAGGAGCTGGTACTCAGTGTTACAAAGAAAAATACAACAGCTCTGCAGCAGGCACTCACAGAGCAGCCAGTCAAGAGGGAAAGATTCCTCCTAATCCCCTTGCCATTTGATATTGGCTTATGGCTTCCGTAGCAGCAGGCTCAGACCCTGCATGAGGAAGTATTTGAACACAAACACAGCTTTAAACATGGGCTTATAGGCACATGCTCAAATCCGACAGACTTCAATGAAATGAGTGTTTCCCTA